>NC_057801.1:236557147-236857147 GCF_018294505.1 Triticum aestivum
CCTCGTGTGCCTCCCGGACTCTGTTTTCTTGCATGTTACATATTTTGGTCGGTAAAAATTAATTATATAATCTCCCGAAGGTTTTGACCATCGTATCACGCAAATATCCTCTATTTTCATTTCGAGCTGTGTCTGTTACAGAATTAGAATGATATGTCGTCCCAGGATTCGGAAGGGGAAAGCTATGTGACTGATTACCTTGCAGATCCTAAGGTCTACGGGGACTTGGAGCATGGTGGCTTGACCACTGAAGAAGAGGAAGACTATGAGCCTAAGAGAAAGGAGGAAATGAGTTCAGACGAAGACGAAGCCCCATTACCTCAACCTTGGGACATGCATGTGGAGTTTAAAAAGTCAAGCCTCCCTGATAGAGCAAAGAAGCCAAAGATCGAGTTTATCCCTTTTTGTCTCTTGCAGTAAAATAAACAGGAACTATGCAAAAGAATATTAAGTCTGAGCAAGAGATCGATGACCTAAAGGAGCAAAATATTATCCTCAAGCGTAAATTGAGGAAGAATCCTACATCATCAACAACCCCTACTTCACCACCTCCGAGGACATAATCACATGGGTATGGGCACTCCTCTTGGCAACTGCTAAGCCTGGGGGAGGTGCCCCGGTATCGTATCACCATCACATTCATGTCTTTACCGTTTTACTTAGTTCGATCCTTTTAGTAGTATCTTGATCTAGTAGATTGAAGTTTTAGTATCAAGTAGTTTTTGAGTTTTGATTTGTGATCTCTTTATGTAATCGAGTCTGTGAGCTATCTATAATAAAGATTAGTGTTGAGTCAAGGGCTTTGCTATCTTGCCATGATCTGGAGAAAGTAGAAAAATAAAAAGAATAAAAGAGTTCATATTGATCTTATGGATAGTAATGACTTCACACATAAAAAGTTTGAGACATAAAAGTTGTTGAGAGTTGACAAACATAGTTTTGTTCATCGTTGCAATTAATAGGAAGTAATAAGGAAAGATAGGTTTTCACATACAAATATACTAGCTTGGACATCTTTTATGTTTGTGGGCACTCATTAAGTATGACATGCTAAAAGAGTTGATGTTGAACAAGGAAGACAATGTAATGGTTTATGTTTTCTCACATCTCAGTTAAAGTATATTGTCATTGATCTTCCCAACATGTTGAGATTGCCTTTCCCCCTCATGCTAGCCAAATTCCTCGCACCAAGTAGAGATACTACTTGTGCTTCCAAATATCCTTAAACCCAGTGTTGCCATGAGAGTCCACCATACCAACCTATGGATTGAGTAAGATCCTTCAAGTAAGTTGTCATGTTGCAAGCAATAAAAATTGCTCTCTAAATATGTATGACTTATTAATGTGAAGAAAATAAGCTTTATACGAACTTGTTATGGAAGCAATAAAAGCGACAGACTGCATAATAAAGGTCCATATACAAGTGGCAATGTAAAGTGACGTTCTTTTGCATTAAGATTTTGTGCATCCAACCCTAAAAGCACATGACAACCTCTGCTTCCCTCTACGAAGGGCCTATCTTTTACTTTAAGTTTTTACTTTATGCTTGAGTCAAGGTGATTTTCACCTTTCCCTTTTTCATTTTATCCTTTGGTAAGCTCCTCGTGTTTGAAAGATCTTGATATATATATCCAATTGGATGTAAGTTAGCATGAATTATTATTGTTGACATCACCCAAAGGTGAATACATTGGGAGGCAACACAATAAGCCCCTATCTTTCTCAGTGTCCGGTTGAAACTCCATAACCACAAGTATTGCGTGAGTGTTAGCAATTGTAGAATACTATATGATAGTTGAGTATGTGGACTTGCTGAAAAGCTCTATTCTTAACTCTTTCTGATGTTATGATAAATTGCAATTGCTTCAATGACTAAGATTATAGTTTGTTAGTTCTCAATGAAGTTTCTGAACCATACTTGACATTATGAATTGATTGTTACTTGAGCATAAGAAGTCATATGACAAAAATCTATATATGTTGTTGTTATAAGAATGATCATGATGCCCTCATGTCCGTATTTTATTTTTATCGACACCTCTATCTCTAAACATGTGGACATATTTTTCGATATCGGCTTCCGCTTGAGGACAAGCAAAGTCTAAGCTTGGGGGAGTTGATACGTCCATTTTGCATCATGCTTTTATATCAATATTTATTGCATTATGGGCTATTATTACACATTACGTCTAAATACTTATGGCTATTCTCTCTTATTTTACAAGGTTAACCATGAAGAGGGGGAATGCCGGCAGCTAGAATTCTGGCTGGAAAAGGAGCAAATATTGGAAACCTATTCTGCACAGCTCCAAAAATCCTGAAACTCCACGGAAGTCAGTTTTGGAATTAATAAGAATTATTGAGCGAAGAAAACACCAGAGGGGGCCCACACCCTGGCCAGGAGGGTGGGGGGCGCGCCCACCCCTACTGGGCGCGCCCCCTGTCTCCTGGGCCCCCTGGTGGTCCTCCGGTGCCCATCTTCTGCTATATGAAGGCTTTTACCCTGAAAAAAACAGAAGCAAGCTTACGGGACAAAACTCCGCCGCCACGAGGCGGAACCAATCTAGGGCTCCGGCAGAGCTGTTCTACCGGGGAAACTTCCCTCCGGGAGGGGGAAATCATCACCATCATCATCACCAACGATCCTCTCATCGGGAGGGGGTCAATCTCCATCAACATCTTCACCAGCACCAATTCCTCTCAAACCCTAGTTCATCTCTTGTATCCAATCTTGTATCAAACCACAAATTGGTACATGTGGGTTGCTAGTAGTGTTGATTACTCCTTGTAGTTGATTCTAATTGGTTTACTTGGTGGAAGATCATATGTTCAGATCCTTAATGCATATTAATACTCCTCTGATTATGAACATGAATATGCTTTGTGAGTAGTTACGTTTGTTCCTGAGGACATGGGTGAAGTCTTGCTATTAGTAGTCATGTGAATTTGGTATTCGTTTGATATTTTGATGAGATGTATGTTGTCTTTCCTCTAGTGGTGTTATGTGAATGTCAACTACATGACACTTCACCATTGTTTGGGCCTAGAGGAAGGCATTGGGAAGTAATAAGTAGATGATGGGTTGCTAGAGTGACAGAAGCTTGGACCCTAGTTAATGCGTTGCTTCGTAAGGGACTAATTTGGATCCATATGTCTAATGTTGTGGTTAGGTTTACCTTAATACTTCTTCTATAGTTGTGGATGCTTGCAATAGGGGTTAATCATAAGTGGGATGCTTGTCCAAGTAAGGGCAGTACCCAAGCACCGGTCCACCCACATATCAAATTATCAAAGTACCGAACGCGAATCATATGAGCGTGATGAAAACTAGCTTGACGATAATTATCATGTGTCCTCGGGAGCTCTCTTCTCATTATAAGAAATTGTCCAGGCTTGTCCTTTGCTACAAAAAGGATTGGGCCACCTTTGCTGCACTTTATTTACTCATTGCTTGTTACTCGTTACAATTTATCTTATCACAAAACTATCTGTTACCTACAATTTCAGTGCTTGCAGAGAAAACCTTACTGAAAACCGCTTGTCATTTCCTTCTGCTCTTCGTTGGGTTCGACACTCTTACTTATCGAAAGGACTACGATAGATCCCCTATACTTGTGGGTCATCACGCTGCTCCACCGGCTACTGTTCAACCAGCCCACTCCAAGGGCTCCTGTTCAACCACCCCTCCACGGGCTACTGTTCATCCAGCCATCCACCGGCTACTGTTCAACCAGCCCTCCACGGGGTCGTTTTGTTCATCCAGCCATCCACGGGGTCCTATTCATCCAACCCCAACCGGCTCGATCAATCGGGGTCCTGTTCATCCAGAGGCAACACCATGGGGTCCTGTTCATCCACCCCCACCGGGAGCTGGTCATCCAAACCCCCCCAGCAATGCTCACTGTTCATCCAGAGGCAGCATCGATCGGCTTCAGTTAGCAGCAGCAGCGAAGGAATCGCTCAATCGGGTTCAGTTAACAACCATCGATCGATCGCTCGGGTTCAATAACACGTAGCCTACAGTGCAATCGCTCGGGTTCAGTAGGCGAATGCCTCACTCGGGTTCAGTTAGAGCCCAACGCCTCGCACCCACACGCGTACGTGTACGAGAGAAACGCGCAAACCTTCGTGCATCTCTTGGCCCCGACGACCCACCGTAACCGGGAACACCCTGATATTTTCCTCGCCCTCGCTTCTACCATGGTTTTTTCCGTCATGGACGGCCCAAAGAATGTCATGCAACTGCGTCCCCGGCCCATCCAGGACGAAAAGCCCATTTTCTGTCATGATTTTTTGTCATAGAAGTAGGAGCCCACCACATCTATGATGATACCGGGTTTTGTCACAATTATCGTCATAGAAGTGTCATAAGTTTGACAGAAAAAAATCGTTCGGCCCAAAATGTCACGGATGTGTCTTTTTTTGTAGTGTAAGTAGGCTATTTGGTTGCACACAGGGTGCGAGGTGTGCTAACCTTGTGCCCTATGTCGTGAGATTACCTTACACATGCTCACATCTACCACACTAACACCACAACACTGCAATGGCGATGAACTGCACAATGATGATCAAAGTCTTCACCCCCAAATTATGGCCACCTTGCCAACTTCATTCGTGCATGCCTACTTTCACACAAACTTGGCATAAGCATCTTTTGCCGGGGAACCGGCCATACTTATCAAACTAGACTTCAAAAAGGCGTACGATCGAGTCAACTGGGACTTTCTGCGCCAGGTTTTGTTAAGCCGCGGTTTCTCGACCGTTTGGGTTCACCGTGTGATGGAACTGGTCTCGGGGGGCCAGACTACAATCTCGGTTAACAGAGAAGTAGGGCACTTCTTCCGGAACAGACGCATACTACGTCAGGGCGACCCGATGTCCCCGATTCTGTTTAACTTTGTGGTGGATCCCCTTGCGTTCATGCTGCAGAAGGCCACGACGGCTGGACATATCAAAGGGGTGGTCGGCCACCTTATCCCAGGGGGGATATCTCACCGTCAGTACGCAGACGACACACTGCTACTGTTCCAGCCTGACCCTCATAGCACTGCTACGGTCAAGGCGCTCTTACTCGGTTTTGAACTGATGTCGGGGCTTAAAATTAACTTCCACAAGTGTAAAGTTCTATCTATGGGGGTAGATAGCGATGAGGGATGTTGCATTGCGGACCTTCTAAATTGTAGAGTAGGGAAATTCCCTTTCACCTACTTAGGCCTTCCCCATGTTCCCCAGAGGCTTACGATTGATGATTGGGATCCCCTATTTGGCAAGGTGGGAGGGAGAGTGAGCCCCTAGCGAGGCAAGTTCATGTCCTCTGCGGCAAGACTTCTCCTAACCAATTCGTGTCTCTCTTCCCTTCCCATGTTTGCCATGGGCCTTTTCCTTTTAGCGGAAGGGGTTCATGCCAAAATGGATACACCACGCTCCCGTTTCTTTTGGGAAGGAACGAGACTTGAGCACAAATACCCCATGGTAAAATGGATTGTGGTCTGCCGGCCCAAGTCCTTGGGAGGACTTGGGATTACTAACACGAGACTCCAAAACATTGCTTTGATGTGCAAATGGATTTGGGAATTATCGCAAGGGGCGACTAGTTTGTGGGCAGACATCCTAAGAGCGAAATATTTCCCGAATGGGAATATTTTTGAAGGGGCTGCAAGGGGCTCCCCTTTATGGAATGACCTTGAGCCATTAGACCGGTGTTCGCCCAGGGGGCCAAGTTCGCCATCGGCAACGACCGCTTCACCCGTTTCTGGCTGGACCTTTGGGTGGGCTCCTGACCACTCTGGGAGGAATTCCAGGACCTATACACAATAGTTGTGCACCCTAACCTCTTGGTAGCTAACACCTTGGCAGCTTCTCCCCTTGTTTTTACTTCCAACATGAACTAAACAACTAGGAGAGCGCTAGGATGGGGTCTATGCTAGACCTAGTAAACACAGTCGTCCTATCCAGCAGGCCATATAGTGTGTCATGACACCTCAATGCTTCCGGAAAGTTTTTCGTTAAGTTGTTATACCATAAACTGTGCAAGGGCCGACACAGATGGTGGTTAACAGGCTTTGGAAGGCTCATACCTCAAAGTGTTCCTTGATGTCTACTACACAACTTGTTCTTGTAGACTTGTGTTGGGCCTCCAAACGCAGAGTTTTGTAGGACGATAGCAATTTTTCCTCAAGTGGATGGCCTAAGGTTTATCAATACATGGGAGGCGTAGGATGAAGATGGTCTCTCTCAAACAAGCCTGCAACCGAATAACAAAGAGTCTCTTGTCCCCAACACACCCGATACAATGGCAAATTGTATAGCGCACTAGTTCGACGAAGAGATGGTGATAACAGTGTAATATGGATGGTAGAAATATATTTTATAATTTGAATAAATAAAAACAACAAGCTAGCAATTGATCAAACGGAGCACAAACAGTATTGCAATGCTTGAAAATGAGGCCTAGGGTCCATACTTTCGCTAGTGCAATCTCTCAACACTGCTAATATAATTGGATCATATAACCATCCCTCAAAGTGCGATGAAGAATCACTCCAGAGTTCCTATCTACCGGAGAACATAAGTAGAAATTGTTTGTAGGGTACGAAACCACCTCGAAGCTATTCTTTCCGATCAATCTATCCAAGAGTTCATACTAAAATAACACCAAATAATTTCAGATTTATAATACTCAATCCAACACAAAGAACCTCAAAGAGTGCCCCAAGATTTCTACCAGAGAAACAAAGACAAGAATGTGCATCAACCCCTATGCATAGGTTACCCCAATGTCACCTCGGGAATCCGTGAGTTGAGTGCCAAAACATATTGTTGGGGATGTAACTACTAGGTTTGACCCGCCTAGGAGGAGCCGGGCCATGCCATTGTCGACTTAAAGACAAAGAGGCCCGATAAGGTCCAAGAAGACATGAAGATGGCGGTTCATGGAGCGAGCCTATTGAAGGCCCAAGACCTAGAGGCAACTTGAGGCCCAAAGGGGTGAGTCGCCATATGTTTAACTTGTTCTATAAGGCAAGCTTAGTTAGAAACCGCGCCGGTCACGTTTGTATGAGCCGGTCGGGACTCTGTAAGCCATCGGGCACCAACCAGTATATAAATGGGTGACCCGGTGGAGGGTTAACTCAAGAAACAACCGATCGAGAACTAGTAAGCGTATTCGCTCCCTAGTAATCGAAACCCAAGCAATACAACCTAAAGTAGGAGTAGGCTTTTACCTCATTGAGAGGGGTCAAACCTAGGTAAACTCTATGTGTCCTTTGTCCCGTTCAACCCCTTTAAGCTAACCTAGTTGCGATGGATCCACACCTAAGTCCTTTTGCTAGGGCATTTTCTGTGTTAAGTCCACGACAGTTGGCGCCCACCGTGGGGCCAGTGCACGGTGGTTTCAAGTTTTGAAGGGCAATGATATGTCTCCAATGTATCTATAATTTTTGATTGTCCCATGTTGTTTTATTATCAATCTTGGATGTTTTATAATCATTTTATTGTCATTTTATATCATTTTTTGGTACTAACCTATTGACATAGTGCCAAGTGCTAGTTACTGTTTTTGCATGTTTTTTACATTGCAGGAAATCAATATCAAATGGAGTCCAAATGCAATGAAACTTCATGATGATTTTTGATGGACCAAAAGGAAGAAGTTTGGCCCTAGTTGCACCTGGGGGGAGTCCCGAGGAGGGGACAACCCACCAGGGCGCGCCAGGAGGCCTAGGCACGCCCTAGTGGGTTGTTCCCACCTCGGGTGCCCCCCGGACCGCCTCTTTGCTCTATAAATACCCCAATATTTCAGAAACCCTAAAAGCGTCGACTAAATATTCATCCAGCCGCCATAGAGTCCAGAACCACCGGATCCAATCTAGACACCATCACGGAGGGGTTCACCACTTCCATTGGTGCCTCTCCGATGATGCGTGAGTAGTTCTTTGTAGACCTTCGGGTCCGTAGTTAGTAGCTAGATGGCTTCCTCTCTCTCTTTTGATTCTCAATAGAATGGTCTCTTGGAGATCCATATGACGTAACTCTTTTTGCGGTGTGTTTGTTGGGATCTGATGAACTTCGAGTTTATGATCAGTTATATCTTTTTATATCCATGAAAGTTATTTGAGTTTCTTTGATCTCTTATATGCATGATCTCTTATAGCCTCATATTTCTTCTCTGATATTTGGGTTTTCTTTGGCCAACTTGATCTATTTATCTTGCAATGGGAAGAGGTGCCCAATAGTTGGTTCGATCTTACGGTCTTGATCCCAGTGATAGAAAGGGAACTGACATGTATGTATCGTTGCTACTAAGAATAAAAGGATGGGATCTATATCTACGCAATAGATAAATGGATTTTGTCTACATAATGTCATCGTTCTTATTGCATTACTCCGTTTTTCCATGAACTTAAAACACTAGATGCATGCTGGATAGCGGTCGATGTGTGGAGTAATAGTAGTAGATGGAGGCAGGAGTCGGTCTACTAATCTTGGACATGATGCATATGTAATGATCATTACCTGGATATCGTCATAATTATTTGAAGTTCTATCAATTGCCCAACAGTAATTTGTTTACCCACCGTTTGCTCTTTTTCTTGAGAGAAGCCACTAGTGAAACCTACGGCCCTCGGGTCTTCTTTCTCATATATTTGCCTTTGCGATCTACTTTTTCCTTACGTTTATTTTCAGATCTATTAAAGCAAAAATACAAAAAATACCTTGCTGCAATTTATTCTTATTTATTTTGTTTGGCGTTCGATCTATCAATCTACTACAATTTCCTCGCGTCCGTTTGCGCATCTTGGGGCACCGCTACCCGAAAGGGATTGACAACCCCTTTAACACGCCGGGTTGAGATGTGTTGTCATTTGTGTGCAGGGGCTGTTTATGTTGTGTTGCTTGGTTCTCCTACTGGTTCGATAACCTTGGTTTCATACCTGAGGGAAATACCTACCGCCACTGTGCTGCATCATCCCTTCCTCTCTGGGGAAATACCGAAGTAGCTTCAGGCGACATCAAAAGGAATTTCTGGCGCCGTTGCCGGGGAAGATCTTCAACATAACCAGGTTCCTAATCACAAATCTCATCTCCTCGCAATTTACATTATTTGCCTCTCGTTTTCCCCTCCCCCACTTCACAAAAAATTGTCGTTTTATTCGCCCCTCTTTTTCCATTCGCCGTTTTCTTGTCGGATCTGTTTTTGAGTGCAATCTTGTTGTGTGGTCATCATGACTCAAGACAACACCAAGTTATGTGATTTCTCAAATACAAACAACAATGATTTTATTGGCACTCCGCTTTCTCCTCCTGCCACTAGTGCAGAGACTTGTGATATTAATACTGCTTTGCTGAATCTTTTTATGAAAGATCAATTTTCCGGTACTCCTAATGAGGATGTCGCGTCCCATCTTAATACCTTCGTGGAATTATGCGATATGCAAAAGAAAAAACATGTGGACAATGATGTGGTTAAGATGAAATTATTTCCGTTTTCTTTTCGTGATTCGGCAAAAATTTGGTTCTCTTCTATGCCTCGTAATAGTATGGATTCTTGGAATAAGTGCAAAGATGCTTTTATCACTAAGTATTTTTTGGCCACAAAAATTATTTCCATTAGAACTCAGATCATGAATTTCAAGCAACTTGAACATGAGCATGTTGCACAATCTTGGGAAAGGATGAAAATGATGCTAAGGAATTGCCCAACTCATGGGTTAAATCTTTGGATGATCACACAAATTTTTTATGCGGGGTTGAATTTTGTTTCTCGTAATCTTTTAGATTCCGCTGTGGGTGGTACTTTTATGGAAACTACTTTGGGTGAAGCCACCAAATTTCTTGATAATATCATGGCAAATTATTCACAATGGCATACCGAAAGGGCGCCTACTAGTAAAAAAGTTAATTCAGTTCAAGAAATTTCTTCTTCGAGTGATAAAGTTGATGTTCTTATGAAATTGGTTGCTAGTAAAAGTTCTCCTATTGATTTTAATGATATTCCTTTGTCTACTTTGATTGAGCAAAATAGTGATGCATTGATGTGAATTTCATTTCTTGCAATAATTTCAGTAACAATGCTTATAGAGGAAATTTTAATCCTAGGCCTTTTCCTAGTAATTCCTCTTATAATTATGGTAATTCCTATGGAAATCAATCTTACAATAATAATAGGAATACCTCTGATCTTGAGAATAATATTGAAGAATTTATCAACACGCAAAAAGTTTTCAACACTTCCATAGAAGAAAACTTGAATAAGATTGATGATTTGTCTAGAAGTGTTGATAGAATTTCTCATGATGTGGAAAATCTCAAGTTGAAAATTTGTGTGCCTAAAGTTGATCAATCAATTAAATCTATTTATGTTTCTATGGATGAAAGTAAGAAAAAAACTGCTATGCTTAGAGCTAAAAAAGAATTTTCAGAAAAAAGCATTCTCTGGTGATTTCTTTCACAAAAGTGATGAAGATATTAAAATGATTGGTGTTTATTATATTGATTCCTTGTTTAGTAAAGCTAAGATTGATGAAAAAAGGATTGGAGAAGAGTCAACTTTAGGTAGAAGGCATCCCAATATTTCAGAGGGTGAAAATCTTGTTGAACAAAATTGATGAAAGTGGGTTTGGAGAGGTCAAAACTTTAGTTAGTGATGCACCCGCTCTTTTGGATTACAAAGACTTTAATTATGATAGTTGCTCTTTGATTGATTGTATTTCTTTGTTGCAATCCATGTTAAATTCACCCCATGCTTATAAACAAAACAAAGCTTTTACTAAACATATTGTTGATGTTATGATGAAAGCTTTAGAAGAAAAGTTGGAATTAGAAGTTTCAATTCCTAGAAAATTGCAAGATGAATGGGAACCTACTATCAAAGTCAAGATTAAAAATTACGAGTGTTTTGCTTTATGTGACTTGGGTGCTAGTGTTTCTACCATTCCGAAATCTTTATGTGATGTGCTTGGTCTTACCAATCTTGAAGAATGTTCCTTGAACTTGCACTTGGCGGATTCTACTATTAAAAAGCCTATGGGAAGAATTAATGATGTTCTTATTCTTGCAAATAGGAATTATGTGCCCATAGATTTTATTGTTCTTGATATTGATTGCAATCTGTCTTGTCCAATTATTCTTGGTAGGCCGTTTTTACGCACTATCGGTGTCGTGATTGATATGAAAGAAGGCAATATTAAGTTCCAATTTCCTTTGAGGAAGGGTATGGAACACATTCTAGAAAAAAAATCAGGCCACCTTATGAATCAATCATGAGGGCATCTTATGGATCTCGAACCAAAGATGACAAAACTTAGATCCTTGCTTTATGCCTAGCTAAGGGCGTAAAACTATAGCGCTTGTTGGGAGGCAACCCAATGAATAAAATTTATTTTTTGCTTTTTGCTTTCTGTTCTTGTGTGTTTACACAATTATTCTATTGGTATGATTGTGTTTTTTATGTTTTAGTTAGTGTTTGTGCCAAGTAAACCGTTTAGGATCTTCTTGGGTGATAGTTGTTTGATCTTGCTGAAAAAGATAGAAACTTTGTGCTCACGAAAATACTTTTCATAAATCACAGAAAAGAGATTACCCTGATTCATTTTGTAGAAGATTAATATACAAATTACCCAGGTCTTCCTAATTTGGACAAAATTTTGGAGTTATAGAAGTATTCGAAAGTTCCAGATTACTACAGACTGTTCTGTTTTGGCAGATTGTGTTTTCTTTGTGTTGTGTGCTTATTTTGATGGATCTATGGTTTTCTTTGATGAGTTTTTGCCATAGAAAATTTGGAATATAGTAGATATAATACAAAAACAAAATATGAATTGGTTTGATACAGAACTTATAGTAGTGGTTTGCTTTCTTTTACTAACGGATCTCACGAAGGTTTTGTTGAGTTTTGTGTGATTGAAGTTTTCAAGTTTTGGGTTATCTTATGATGGATGAAAGAAGGATAGAAGAGCCTAAGCTTGGGGATGCCCCGGCATCCCATGCTATTATCCAAGAATGAGAAACAAACTAAGCTTGGGTATGCCCCCGAGTGGCATCCCCTCTTTCTTCTAACAACCATCGTTATTTTACTCGAGGCTATATTTTTATTCGTCACGTGATATGTGTTTTGCTTGGAGCGTCTTGTATGATATGTGTCTTTGCTTGTTTTATTTTGTGTTTTAAGTCATCAATCCTTGCTGGACTTACCTATTTGAGAGAGCCAAAATTATATCATGACTTGTTAGAATTTTCTCTTTGTGCTTCACTTAAATCTTTTATGAGCTAGGACTTGCTCTAGTGCTTAACTTATATCTTTTTGAGCACGGTGTGCTTAGTGTTTTTGAAGAAATGCTATCTTGCTTCACTTAGATTTATTTGAGAGTTAGTAAAATTTTGAAGAAATTCTCTCTTGCTTCACTTAAATTATTTTGAGAGAAAGAAATTTTTTATGCTCATGATCTTCACTTATATTTGTTTGCGCTTATGAAAAGCAACACATGAAAATTAGTACCAAACTGATAGATATCCAAGAAGGATAAAGTAAAGAAAAACTCTCATGAAGATCATTGGATAAAATAAACTTGATTCTTAGTAATATTTTTGAGATATGATGATGTGATATGTGAGTTATGTTGATGAGTAATTATGCTCTAGTAAGAATATTGGTGTTAAGGTTTGTGATTCCCTATGCATGCACGAAAGTCAATAATCATGCAATGAAAATAATATCCTACTTGTGGTGCATTATTCAGTGTTAATTATGCTTAATGCTTGCTTATGAGATTATTCGTTTCTTGGTTGGTCGCTTCCCAATCTTTTTGCTAGCCTTCATTTTGCACTAAGTATGACCTCTACTAGTGCATCCAAAATCCTTTAAACTAGTTTTGCCACATGAGTCCACTATATCTACCTATATGCGGTATTCTTTTGCCATTCTAAGCAAATTTGCACATGCCATCTCTAATTTTCAAAATAAACTTCTCTTTTGTGTGTTTGTTTCGCTCACGGAACGGTAACGTGTGGCTAATAGTTTCCATGTTGGATGTGTTATTTTCACGATGAGTGTTTATTCACTTGTCATTGCACGAGAGTAAGGCAAAGGTTTTAGGGATGCCTAGTCCCGAAATGCAAAATGAATTTACTCTATGTTGTGAAATGATAAATTCCATGGAAAGTGTTGGTATGGAGGGCAACTGTGGATACGGCTATTCATGGAAAGTGAAAGTATGGTGGAAAAAGGAATAACTTTTATTTTCTGTTTGGGACCGCCTATGGCATATCTAGCATGGAAAGTGTTCAAAACTCTAAGTTTGTTTTCGTTGGTGGGATGCTGTAGGATCGAAAGTATGTCTAGAGGGGGGTGATTAGACTACTTGACCAAATAAAAACTTATCCTTTTCCCAATTTTAGTCTTTGGCAGATTTTAGCTAACTTAGCACAAGTCAAGCAATCTTAACACAATTCAAGCAAGCATGCAAAGAGTATATGAGCAGCGGAAAGTAAAGCATGCAACTTGCAAGAATGTAAAGGGAAGGGTTTGGAGAATTCAAATGCAATTGGAGACACGGATGCTTTTGTCGTGGTTCCGATAGGTGGTGCTATCGTACATCCACGTTGATGGAGACTTCAACCCACGAAGGGTAACGGTTGCATGAGTCCACGGAGGACTCCACCCACGAAGGGTCCACGAAGAAGCAACCTTGTCTATCCCACCATGGTCGTCGCCCATGAAGGACTTGCCTCACTAGCGGTAGATCTTCACGAAGTAGGCGATATCCTTGCCCTTACAAACTCCTTGGTTCAACTCCACAATCTTGTCGGAGGCTCCCAAGTGACACCTAGCCAATCTAGGAGACACCACTCTCCAAGAAGTAACAAATGGTGTGTTGATGATGAACTCCTTGCTCTTATGCTTCAAATGATAGTCTCCCCAACACTCAACTCTCTCTCACAGGATTTGGATTTGGTGGAAAGAAGATTTGAGTGGAAAGCAACTTGGGGAAGGCTAGAGATCAAGATTCATATGGTAGGAATGGAATATCTTGGCCTCAACACAAGTGTAGGTGGTTCTCTCTCAAAAAATGCAAGTTGGAAGTGTAGGTTCGTTCTGATGGCTCTCTCCACGAATGAAGAGGAGGTGGAGGGGTATATATAGCCTCCACACAAAATCTAACCATTACACACAACTTGCCAAACTCGGTGGGACCGAATTGGTAAACTCAGTCAGACCGATTCAACAAATCTAGTGACCGTTAGGATTTTCGGTGGGACCGACATGCAACTCGGTAGGACTGATATGGTTAGGGTTAGGGCATAACATAATCTCGGTGAGACCGATTACACAAACTCGGTGGGACCGATTTTGGTAATAAGCTAACCAGAGAGTTGGTCAGGTAAACTCGGTGGGAACGGTTCGCTCATTTTGGTGGGACCGAAATGTTACGAAAAGGAAATAGGGAGTTTACATTGCAATCTCGATGGGACTGATCGCTCATCTCGGTGGTACCGAAACGTTATGAAGGGAAATAGAGAGATTACAATCCCATCTCGGTGAGACCGAGATCCTTATCGGTGAGACCGATTTGCCTAGGGTTTGTGGCAGTGGCTATGACATCTGAACTCGGTGGCGCCGGATAGAAAGAATCGGTGGGGCCGATTTTGACATTTGGTTTAGGTCATATGTGGATGTGGGAAAGTAGTTGAGGTTTTTGGAGCATATCACTAAGCACTATGAAGCAAGAACCTCATTAAGCAACACCTCATCCCTCCTTGATAGTATTGGCTTTTCCTATAGACTCAATGTGATATTTGATCACTAAAATATAAAATGTAAAGTCTTGAGCTTTGAGCTTGAGCCAATCCTTTTATCCTTAGTATTTTGAGGGGTCCACTTTTCTCATCCATGCCATGCCATTCATTGAGCTTTTCCTGAAATATTTATCTTGAAATAATGTTAGCTCAATGAGCTATATGTTGTTAGGAATTACCAAAACCACCTAGGGATAGTTGCACTTTCAATCTCCCCCTTTTTGGTAATTGATGACAACATATAGATCAAAGCTTCTACAAATGATAATAAGAGTGAAAAACATTGTCGCTTTGAGAAGTATGTGATAAGCAAGAGCTCCCCCTAAATTTTTGCATAGTTTAAGATTTGCTTTGGACTGCAAATGCACAAAGAGTTAGGCTCATGGGTTACTCTTCCATGTCATATACATCTTGGTGGAGCGCTCAAAATGATAATAACTGAATACATGCACTCATCACCAAGCAAAGTGAATGATCATATAGAGATAAAAGGATAATGTCATCCAACAAGCATTAAGGTAGCATATGATCAAACACATGATCATCCAAGTATCACACAGACATAAAGTATCTCAATCAAGCAAATAAAGTTCAACCACCAAAGCAAGAGAGAATAAAAAGCAATGCTCTCTCTCGAAGCCTATGATCTATACATTTTTCTCCCCTTTTGGCAACAAGTTACCAAAAAGTTCATAGAAAATGCATAGCACTAAATTGTCTCTCAGACTTGATCTTCAGGTGGTGGTGTAGATATGGCTCCTTGGACGAAGACTTCATTAGATGTGGATGGAGCTGGTGGAGTAGGTGCTGGAGCTGGTTGCACTGGGGTTGTAGCGGGTGCAGATGAAGTGGCTCTGGTGTCTGTCACTGGCACTGCAGCTGATCTCTAAGCTCTAGGCACTCTGGCAAATGCCTTAGTGGTTGTCTTGCCCTTCCTCTCCTGCATATCATCCTGAAGTTGCTCAACAACAGACTGGATCTCAGTTACCTTCACATCCAAGTCATAGAACTTCTGCTCCATGATCCTCTCCAGGCTCTCCTGGTTTTGAGTCAAGGTGGCCAGCCCTTTCTCAATCCTCAGAGTGGATGCAATCAAGTAACCAAGCTGATCCTGTTTGCTCTTCAAAAAGTACTGAGATGCATCTTCCATTGTTGGCATCTTGGTAGCCTTCTTTGTCCTTGCCTTCTCCTTCTTTTCTTGTGCTTGCACATAAGATGGTTCATCTTCATCCATAACCACTTGGTTGTCCTCAAAGTCTGGATAGATAGGCATGTGATCCTTGTCCAACAAGTATGTGCCAGTGCCCATATTTGAGTTAATCAGCTCCTGGATCTGTGGGGCATACCCACAACTTCTCTTTTGGTCAGCAGCTGTCCTCTTGATAGTTTCAACTATAAGGCTCATGACCTTGAACTTTTGTGGCAAATCAAATAAGTGTACCAGATTTATTGCATGGCCTCTGATCAAGTTGTGATCACCTGACTTGGGCAAGAGAGTGTGCCTGAGGATCCAGTTGATGGTTGGCAGTCCTGACAGAAGGTAATGTACTGATCCAAACTTGTGTGTTTCAACAGCAGCATCTGGGATCTCCTTGTACATATGTGCCATAGTGTTGTGATCCATCTTCTTCTTGGCATAGACATCCAAGTCATCCTCTTTCTCCTTAGGTGCATTGATCAGATTAGCCCATTCTTCAATTGATGATTGGTACCTAGTATGATGCCCATTATTCAATTTTCATGTTCTCAATGTATCTATAATTTTTGATTGTTCCATGCTGTTTTATTACCAATCTTGGATGTTTTATAATCATTTCATAGTCATTTTATATCATTTTTTGGTACTAACCTATTGATATAGTGCCAAGTGACAGTTGCTGTTTTTTGCATGTTTTTTTACATCGCAGGAAATCAATATCAAATGGAGTCCAAATGCAACGAAACTTCATGAAGATTTTTTATGGACCATAAGGAAGAAGTTGGGCCCTGGTTGCACCTGGGGGAGTCCCGAGGAGGGGACAACCCACCAGGGCGCGCCAGGAGGCCCAGGCGCGCCCTGGTGGGTTGTGCCCACCTCGGGTGCCCTTGGGACCGCCTCTTTGCTCCATAAATACCCCAATATTCCAGAAACCCTAAAAGCATCAATGGAATATTCATCCAGCCGCCGCAGAGTCCAGAACCACCAGATCCAATCTAGACACCATCACGGAGGGGTTCACCACTTCGATTGGTGCCTCTCCGATGATGCGTGAGTAGTTCTTTGTAGACCTTCGGGTCCGTAGTTAGTAGCTAGATGGCTTCCTCTCTCTCTTTTGATTCTCAATACAATGGTCTCTTGGATTTCCATATGATGTTACTCTTTTTGCGGTGTGTTTGTTGGGATCTGATGAACTTCGAGTTTATGATCAGTTATATCTTTTATATCCATGAAAGTTATTTGAGTTTCTTTGATCTCTTATATGCATGATCTCTTACAGGCTCGTATTTCTTCTCTGATATTTGGGTTTTGTTTGGCCAACTTGATCTATTTATCTTGCAATGGGAAGAGGTGCCCGGTAGTGGGTTCGATCTTACGGTGCTTGATCCCAGTGACAAAAAGGGAACCGACACATATGTATCGTTGCTACTAAGGATAAAAAGATGGGATCTATATCTACGCAATAGATGAACAGATCTTGTCTACATCATCATCGTTCTTATTGCATTACTCCGTTTTTCCATGAACTTAATACACTAGATGAATGCTGGATAACGGTCGATGTGTGGAGTAACAGTAGTAGATGCAGGCAGGAGCCGGTCTACTAATCTTGGACGTGATGCCTATGTAATGATCATTGCCTGGATATCATCATAATTATTTGAAGTTCTATCAATTGCCCAACAGTAATTTGTTTACCCACCGTTTGCTATTTATCTCGAGAGAAGCCACTAGTGAAACCTACGGCCCCCGGGTCTTCTTTCTCATATATTTGCCTTTGCGATCTACTTTTTCCTTGCGTTTATTTTCAGATCTATTAAACCAAAAATACAAAAATACCTTGCTGCAATTTATTCTTATTTTATTTTGTTTGGCGTTCGATCTATCAATCTACTACAATTTCCTCCCGTCCGTTTGCCCATCTTGGGGCGCCGCTACCCGAAAGGGATTGACAGCCCCTTTAACACGTTGGGTTGCGAGGTGTTGTTATTTGTGTGTAGGGGTTGTTTACGTTCTATTGCTTGGTTCTCCTACTGGTTCGATAACCTTGGTTTCATATCTGAGGGAAATACCTACCGCCGTTGTGCTGCATCATCCCTTCCTCTTTGGGGAGATACCGATGTAGCTTCAAGCGCCATCAGCCAACTTCGCAGGGATCAAGGGATATGCCGTCGGCCGAATGACTAAGAGCCGCCGCGGCAAGCTCTACATCGACGATGCTGGCTGGGGCCCTGAGGCCGTCTCAATCGAGTACAGGTACTGGGTCCCCTTCGGTGGAATTCACGTCTTCATCAGCAAGATCGGCGAGTCGAAGCCTAAGCCGGACACCTGCATGGACATCATCGAGACGGCTCAGCGTGCGCGACCCGTCGGGGTTCAAACCGCCGTGAAGCATGCTTTCGTTGGTTTTATTCATGGAGCGGGTCTTGAGGAAGGATCTATGTCTAGTGAAGAGACAACCATCTACTCTGATGATGAGTCCTCAACCGATGAGACCAATTCCATGTATCAATTACAAGACAGCGGGCTTGGGGGCTATTCCGATGGCAACATTATTCCGGACCCCTATGAGCCGCGAAGCAGGGTCGCGGTCTTCATGGCCGGCACACAACCAGTGCTCAATTCAACGACCACTGCGGCTATGACCTCTAGCTCAATAGCTGCAGCGACAGCCGAGGCAAGCGGCTCTAGGCGCCCGCTAACTCAAGTCTTATCCAAGCTCTTGGACTTTTGGCAACCTTATTAGTTGCAGAGGTAACCCCAGAGAATCAGGCACATCACAAGGTGGACGTTGTCAAACTGCGAGATGAGATAGCTCAGGCTAAGGAGGAGCTTAATGCTGAGAACGCTAGGATGGCGACAGAGCGAGCCGCCCTGGACGCTGAGTCACAACGGATTCAAGCTGAAAATTTCTGGTTAAGCTTGGATCAGGATGCATCTAACGCCATTCTAGGAAGGAGGCACCAGAGTCGTTTACCTTCGGAGTACAATGCGAGGAATCTTTTTAACGCCTGGGGCGGGGCCAAGTAATCCACCTGAGATAAACCGGGCTGTCGACGCGCCTCTGACCGGAGCGATGGTTCAACCACATGTTGCAGACCCGCCTCGTTTGAATTTAACCCCGCCTCAGCAGGTGCTGACACCGCCCGGTCATTATTCTAACCCTCTGGATAACTTAGTTGATGTGGCGTTGCGGCTGGCGGCTCTTCTAGTGCAAGGTGAGTCTCCCACGGCGGTTGAGACCCGGAGGGCTGTCGAGCTTCTTAACACGGCGCTAGCTCACCAGGCAGCTTATTCGTACAGCCGTGAGCAGATTCATTCAACTCCACGCCCCAGTCGGAGTTATAGCCGGCATATTGAGTCACCGGCGGTGTCGAGCAGTGAGCGGCACTGTAACCAGCCGTGTGGGCGTGACCCTCCACCTGGTGGTAACCATGCTCAGGCTTTGCTGGATCAGGCCAGGGCACGTCGGGAGGCTGAGTTGGCGGCTCAGCTAGCAACTCATCAGCAACCTCAGCATAACCCGTCGGTGTCTGTGGAAGCTGGGATTATTTCTAGGATTGTGGGTGTGCCGTGTTTAGTGTCGGTTTTGCGTAATGAGCGCCTGCTGAAGGATTTTAAGGGTCCCCGCAAGGTGCCCAATTACACGGCGGATCAACCCCCGGAAGCTTGGATTGAGAGCTATGAGATGGCCATGGAAATGTTGGACATCAGTGACGCTGTGTGCGCTAAGTATTTCACCATGATGCTGGATGGGCCGGCTCGCACCTGGCTAAAGGGATTGCCCCCTAATTCCATCAGATCATGGTCTTAATTGAAAATGTGTTTTATTCAGAATTTCAAGGACACGTGCAAGCAGCCTAAGTCGATTCTTGATTTAGACACTTGTGTCCATGGTGAGGGCGAGTCAACAACCCATTGGGTACGCCGGATCTCGGCCATTATCCACTCATCGGACAATATGAACGTCGGCTCAGTTGTCCTGATTTTAGAGAAGAATTGCTGGTTCCTTCCCCTCAAGCAGAAGCTGGGGCGGCTTAAGGGCCACTGCAATGATATGGGAGAGCTCATGGTAGCTCTCATCAAATACGCTGACTCTGATAGTACTAAGGACCCTAAGTCTGATGAGGAGAAGGGTGGCAAGGGGAAGAAGAACGGCAATGCAAAGGGGCAGCAGCATAATACGGCAGGTCAAAGTAATAACGGTAAGCGCAAGCAAACTGACGGTGGTTCAGACTTTGTGGCTAATACCAACACGCAAAGTAATAATCAGCATCGTAAGGGGAAGTCATCAGTGCCCCGGTTTGGCGGGCCAAAATTCAACCTTGAGGCGATAATGAATCAGCCTTGCCCAAAGGATGGTACTCAAGATAAGCCGGCCACTTATCTTTGGAAAGATTGATTCATCATGAGGGAATATAGAAATTCTGGTTTTTATCAGGATAACCAGGGCCCGCACGGCGGGTCAGGATCCGGCTCTCATGGGCCCGACTTTGGAGGCGGTGGCTCAAACTCTGGATTTCAGGGCCAAGGTAATTAAGGCGGTTTCAATCAGCAACCTAATCAAGGTAATCAACAGCAGCAGTCTGGTTATCAGAGTAATCTGAAGCAGCTGAATAGTGGTCAATATCACGTGTTTACCATGAGTTTGTGCAAACGAGACCAAAAGATTCATAAGCGGGCGGTGAACGCGGTTGAGCCGGCGGTCCCTCGATACTTACAATGGTCAGAGCAGCCCATTGTATGGAGCCGTGAGGATCACCCGCACCAGGTGGATAACCTGGATCAGCTACCATTGGTTGTTCCTCCTCAGGTTGGAGGATACAAGTTCACGAAGGTGCTTATGGACGGGGGCAACAGTATTAATATCCTTTATTATGATACTTTTCGCCGTATGAATTTGACAGACAAATATCTTAAGCCGTCTTCTACCATCTTTCATGGGGTGGTGCCTGGTAAGTTGGCGTATCCGGTGGGTAAGATAACTTTCGAGGTGGCTTTTGGCAATGATCATGACTATAGGGCTGAAAAATTGACTTTTGAGGTGGTCAAGATCAAGAGCCCTTATCACACACTGTTTGGACGGCCGACTTACGCCAAATTTATGGCACGGCCTTGTTATGTTTATTTGCAGCTTAAAATGCCGGGTCGTAAGGGCACCATCATGGTGCATGGTGACAGGAAGATAACTTTGGAGTGTGAAGAAGGCGATGTTGCCTATGCTGAGTCTGTTTGTGCAACCGAGGAGTTGAAGTTCTACAAAGATAATGTTGACCCGGCGGATATGACCCCCTTGAAGAAGCCAACCACAGAGCGTGACCCTTTGTCAAAATTTAAGTTAGCAGATGACACCAAGCAGGTCGATTTTGTTCCTGGCAACTCATCCGAATAGTTCAGTATCAGTGCCAATATGGATACGAAATAGGAAAGTGCGCTCATTGAGTTCACCCGTGAGACCCGGGACATCTTTGCATGGAAACCTTCAGACATGCCAGGTGTACCGAGAGAACTCGCTGAGCACACTCTCAATGTTGATCCAAAGTTTAAACCGGTCAAGCAATTCCTTCGTCGCTTTAATGAAGAGAGGCGCAAGGCCATTGGTGAAGAAGTAGCCCAGCTCTTGGCGGTTGGGTTTATTATTGAAGTTTTTCATCCTGAATGGTTGGCTAACCCGGTGCTGGTGCTCAAGAAAAACGGCACTTGGTGCATGTGTGTGGATTACACAGACCTTAACAAGGCTTGTCCGGCTGATCCTTTTGCTCTCCCTCGTATTGATCAGATCATTGATGCTATGGCGGGTTGTGAGTGTTTGAGTTTCTTGGATGCTTATTCTGGTTATCGTTAGATCAAGATGGTGGTAAAGGACTAGGAGAAGACATCTTTCATCACTCCCTTTGGAGCCTTCTGCTATGTGTCTATTCCTTTTAGGCTTAAGAGTGCTCAGGCGACTTATCAGCATTGCGTTCAGAATTGCCTCCACAACCATATTGGATGCAATGTTCATGCTTATGTGGATGATATAGTTGTGAAATCCAGGAAGAAAGAGACCTTGTTAGATGATTTGAAGGAGACCTTTGACAATCTCCGGGTCTACAAGATGATGCTTAACCCGGCCAAGTGTGTTTTTGGTGTGCCCGCAAGCAAGCTATTGGTTTTTTGGTTTCTGAAAGAGGCATTGAAGCTAACCCGGAGAAAATCAAGGCTATCACTTCTTTGGCTAAGCTGACATGTATCAATGACGTCCAGCATTTGGCAGGTCGTACCCCGGCTTTGAGCCTGTTTATAAGCCGTTTGGGCGAAAAGGCTATCCCTCTGTACCAAATGATGAAGAAAACATATCACTTTGTTGGAGCGATGCTGCCAATCAGGCGTTTGAGGCGCTGAAAAAGCAGTTGGCTGAGCCGCCGGTTCTTGCAGCTCCCATTGATAAGGAGCCCTTGCTTTTATATGTGGCTGCTAACAGCAGAGCCGTCAGTGTAGTAGTTGTTGTGGAAAGGAAGGAGTCGGGCAAGGAGTATCTGGCTCAAAGGCCGGTTTAGTATGTCAGTGAGTACTAATTGAATCTAAGCAAAGGTACCCACATTGGCAGAAGCTAGTTTATGGGGTGTTCGTGGCTAGTCGTAAGTTGAGGCAGTATTTCCTTGGTCATCCTATCACTATGGTCAGTTCTGCTCCTTTAGGGGATATTATTCAAAACAGAGAAGCTACAGGTCGGGTGGCCAAGTGGGCCATTGAGCTTGGACCCCATGGTTTGAAATATATGCCTCGAACAGCCATCAAGTCTCAAGCACTTGTGGATTTCATCAATGACTGGACAGAGTTGCAGATGCCTGAGGAGAAGCCTGATAATACAGGAATTTGGAAGGCTCAGGGGCTAGAGTTATTTTGACTTCCCCATGATGTGACAAATTTTGCTATGTCTTAAGGTTGATGTTTCCTTGTACTAACAATGCAGCTGAATATGAGGCATTGCTGCATGGTCTTCGGATGGCCAAGGAGATGAATTTAAACCGGGTTAGGTGTTTCGGCGACACAAATCTGGTGCTCAACAAGTCTCAGGAACTTGGGATTCTAAAGACCTGCTCATGGCGGCTTACCGCCGGGCGGATGCTATTGCTGGTCATTTCAAGGGTTATCAAGTGGAACATGTTGATCGTAGGAAAAATGAGGCGGTCAATGCTTTAAGCCGGCTGGGGTCCCAGCGTAAGCCAGTACCCCCTAATGTTTTCCTTGATATTTTGAATAACCCCTTAGTTAAATTGCCTACACAGGAGGATCTTGCTATCCCTGACCCGGAGGCACAGTTGGTGGCGGCTCTTCATGCTATTCCTGATTGGACAGTTCCATATTTGGCTTATATGACCTGGGGTGAGTTACCTGAAGATGAAACTTTGGCCAGGCAGATAACCCGGCGGTCTAAGTCGATGACTATTGTCAATCGCGAGTTGCACCGATGCAGTGTCACAGGGGTGTTTCAGCATTATATCTCTCCTGAGGAGGGCCGTGCGATTCTACGGGGGATTCATGAAGGATATTGTGGCCATCATGCCAGCTCTAAGTCTCTCGTGGCTAAGGCTTTTCATCATGGACTTTATTGGCTGACGGCTCATGCTCATGCAGAGGAGCTGGTTTGCAAGTGTGGCGGCTGTCAAAAATTTTCCAGACGAGCTCATATGCCGGCTCAAGAATTGAGGATGATTCCATTACTTGGCCGTTTGCAGTCTGGGGGCTGGATATGGTTGGACCTTTTAAAAGATCCAAGGACAAAAAGACCCACCCCTTGGTGGTGGTTGACAAGTTTATGAAGTGGGTTGAGACAGAGCCGGTCAGCAAGTGTGATGCAGCAATGGTGGTTCAATTAATCAAAAAGGTGATTTTCCGTTTTGGCTACCCTCATAGCATCATAACTGATAATGGTACCAATCTATCGAAAGGTGCTATGAAAGAATTGTCAACGAGAGCATAGTCATCCTGATGTTTCATCTGTGGCTCACCCCAGTCCAATGGTCAAGGTGAAAGGGCCAATGAAGAAATCTTAAGAGGCATAAAGCCCTGGCTTATGTTCCCTTTGCAGAGGATGCTGGGTTGTTGGGTTGAGGAGTTACCCTCGGTACTTTGGAGTATCAATACCACCCCCAACAGATCCACGGGTTATATTCCTTTCTTCATGGTTTACGGAGCGGAGGCGGTTCTACCCAGTGACATCCGTCACGATTCGTCCCGTGTGGCGGCTTATGTTGAAGCTGACAATCAAAAAGCACATCAAGATGCTCTTGATTTGTTGGATGAAGAGTGTGACCTTGCGGTGGTTCATTCGGTGATATACTAGCAAGATCTGCGTCGCTATCATAGCCGCCAGGTTAAAACTCAAACCTTTCAAGAGGGAGATTTGGTGCTCCGTCTCATCTAGGATCAAATAGACATGCACAAATTATCCTCACCTTGGGAAGGACCCTTTGTGGTCAGCAAAAACCAGAACAACGGGTCATACTACTTCATTGATATTCGAGACCACAAGGACTCACGCACATCGGAGGAGGAGACCCGTCGGCCTTGGAACATTGCTCATCTTCGGCCTTACTACGCTTGAGCCACTGGTTCTTCTGTTGTACATATTTTTATCCATGTATATATTATGATGAAGTATAATAAATCCGGCATCCCTGATAATTCAGGGCCTCTGTCATTTCATTTTTGAGTATCTGAATCTTTATTGTCAATTCATAAGATCACTTGGGGGCTTCCTGCTCATTGAGCATAGCTGTGACTACCCTCTTGACCCGGCTTGCACGCCTTGTTAAAAATTACTTGGGGGCTTCCTGCTCGTTGAGCATAGCTATGACTATCCTATTCATCCGGCTTATACGCCTTGTTGCAAATCGCTTGGGGGCTTATTGCCCAAGTTAAAAGGTTACCAAAGAGAGATGGCTGCAGTGCACAGTTCAAACATAGGTATCCTGCCTTTATGACTTATTATACGTCACCTGGGGGCTCCATGTTCAATGAACATAGATTTATTTACCCCTTTTGACCGGCTTGTACGCCAGGTGCAAGCCACCAAACTTCTCGTTTTTCCTGCCTTGTATGTCTGCCACTCCGCCCAGGTAATCCTAGAATGATCGGTCATACTCTTGACAGTCAATCTTATAAAGACCCTGTACTTGTCAAAGTTACGGCAGTTGGTCATGTGAGGCCCGGCTTACATGTTTGAATGAAGGATTAACTCAGTGGTTGTGCGGCCCATGAACAACACTTGATATTGAGGCTTGGCAGCCTATGAAAGCCTTGTTTTTCTAATTTGTTATTTTCTATGAACATTGTTTTAGTTCATATCCTTGTACCATATTGACATATGGTTTAAAATGATTCAGGCCATGTAACCTTAATCCTTATGACCCATATTTGAGCATATTTGGGGTTTTGATAAACCGGTCTATTTTTGGACGATAAGTCGCCAGTACACTTTGAATTTGCACTTGGAGTTCTGCACTCTGAGTTTTTAGGCTGTTACCGTTGCTGCATATGGTGCCGCAAGCCGACAGTATGAGCAAATCTCACAGGTAAGTTATTTACTTTTTATATGAATATGCGGGGTTTTGATAACCCGCCCTGGTTATGGATTGTACAATCACCAGCAAAATTTTATATGGGACATCATGACCCGCCCTGGGGTAAACCGCCAGGGCACATGTTATCTGCTTGTGTGCAGGGAATATGATAATATGACCTGCATGATTGATAATATTATGAGTAGAAATAGCAGATTTTCCAACATCAAGATTAGCAGTTTAAAGTGTTATGAAGATAAACATGCACGATGGCATGGCAGATCATTGTTTTCAGCTAGCCTATTACAAGGTGTCATACAGCCCAAAAGAATAAGTGTTTTTCTGCGCACAAATTCTATGTGGCAGTCTGAGAGCCGCCTCGCGGTTCAGTTGCCCTGATCTTGGCATGTTGAAGATTCCGGGTCATGATGCATCGGTTCTTCTTCTTATTATTCTTCTTCACCCGTTGGCTGAAAGTCAGATGTGGCCCAGTTGATCCCAGTCAAAGCTCTAAATACAACCTCATCATCTATAAGGGTTGACGGATCAATATCAGGGGCGAAGGTGTGCTTACGTGTTGGCAGGATAAGATCCATTGCCTCGTGAACCAGCGCTGCTATTTTTGAGTTTTCTCTTGAGTAAGCCACATGATATTTTGAGAAGTCGGTTTCTTCAGCTAGCTTGCTCGCCAAAGGGCGCATTGCCTTTACACACTTGGTGAAATCTGCGGCTTCGAAGGGAGACCCGTATTCTTTCAAACTTGGGCAGCCGGTGGCCAACTCATATGGGTCCAGTTCCGCTTGCCATGCTTTTGCCCGGCATCAGTGCAGTGATGGCACCGGCTCTGGCGGCTGATCGCTTTGGTTCTTCAACTCTTTGCGGCAACACAGACAGTTTCTCCAACACTTCCTTGATGAGTGAATGTGGTTCCTTCTTATGTGAAATAGCAGAAATAGCTCGTTGAGAGCCGGTGTACAACCACTCCACAAGGGTATATGAGGCTTTAATCTCTACACACATGTCTTGAGCCAACTTGGAACTTCTGGAACCTGCATCAACAAAGATATTGATAAGCCGGCCAATGATTGTGGTACATTAGTGGTAAAAGGTTGAAGTACAATATTACTTACCAAAGATGGCGGCTGTCATGCTATTAATCTGATGTTTTAAGCCGGATAACTCGTGAGTCACTGGCTTAAGAGCAGCCTCAGCATCTTCAGCTCTCTTCAATAGAGCCGGTTTTTCTGTATCCCAGCTGGTCTTCTTAGCGTTGAACTCTCTTTTCGCCTTTTCAGCCTCTTCTAAGGCGGTTTTCAGCTCTAACTTGGCCTTTGTGGTTTCTGCTTGTTGGAACTTGATGTTTTGCCGCAGATCAGTGACTTGGGATTCCTTCATATTTAATGCAGCCTGCAATATACAAAAGACATGAAATATTATAATCATCTTATTTGAAGTCCCAAGCATAATACAAGTATTTTACTTGGCACTTGGGGGCTAATGTACATTGCTCTTTTGAAGACAAATCTCTAAGGACCCAGCTAAGTTTCTTCAACTAAAGCTGGCTCATGAGGGCTACATATTTGAATTTATTCATAAATATGGTGATAAGTCCCGGCTTAGCCATGCAGATGAAGCCGTACCTTGGGGGCTACATATGCGAAATTGAGCACTACAATTTGAAATCTCGGCTTAACTTTCCAGTTTAAGCCGGCCCTTGCGAACTACTCGTTTTTCATTCAGCAGTTACAAATTGCTATGGCATAGCTACAAGATCAAAGAGGCTATCTAAGTCTACAGCATATTCAATTCTTTCATATTCAGTAGACATGGCGGCTGGCAGAGATATACTTGTATGAGAAGGTTTTGTTAGTGCTTACCTTAAAGCGCTCCTTCATGAGGTTAACTAGGCCGGCTTCATATTCACGGCCGGTGTGAAGGCGGTTTAGATAACCTGCATGAATCTCATGAGCATTGAACTAGGCATAACTTTCCAAATCCAGTTTCCACTTGCCCTTGTCAGCAGCTGAGAATTCTTCTTTGGCGTTGTGTTTAGATAAGACGGTGTGGTTGCCTGGTGCTGTATAAGCCGTCCTAGTAACTATTACGTCTTCAGCTTCTTCAGTCGGTTGAGCGGGACTGGGTGGCTTAGCATGAGCTGGATTAACATCCATGGAGTCCATGGTGACATGGTGCTCTTCTGGTGGCGGGTCATTGATAGTTGCCTTAGAGGTTTGATGCAAAGATTCAGACAGTATTTGCTTCTCAGGGTCAGCAGCCTTGGGATCTTCAGTAGTGTTGGTGTTTTCGGCCAGTTTAGTTGGTTTCAGTTTCTTGCTCAGATTTGCCACACCATTGGAAAAATAAATGATGATGATATAAATATATCAGTTTACAGATGCTAAAATGACAAAGTTAAATATTGTTACCTAGGGCCAAGTTTGAAAGCAGACATGTGGGTCTGCCATGAGTCACCAGAAGAGGAATGAGAAGTTCCCTAATGATTTGAATCGGAAGGAGTAAGTGGTTGGCGAATAAGACTTTCCTTTGGAGAAAAAGAGATTGAATTCTGAGGCACCTCTTTCTGGCGTTTCCGAGGAGCCGGCGTGTTGGGTAAGCCGGAGGAGAGATTGCCTCCACCGCTGTTCCAGGTCGTGCGGTGAACTTCATGCTGCTGCTTCTTCAAAATAAAGTTAGGATCCAAGTAAGCTAAAGGGTGAGAAAACCTTACTTTCTGGCTTGCTTGATGAACTTTCTGTCTTGGCAGAGGTTCTGAGTCGGAGGAAAGGATAGTTACCTCTTCACCATCTGCGTGGCTGGCCTCCGCGTCATCCTGATAGTAATCAATGTCAATAAGATGAACAAAGAAGGAGCCAAGGGGGGAAAGTTCTACCTCCGACTCATTATCTAGAGTAAACAGATCAGTCGCATTTGCCTTCTTCATGGTAGGTTTCTTGGGAGCTTTGGTCTTGGTTCTGACCTTCATGGCCGGTTTGTCCTGAAGCTTCTTCGTCTAGAAATAAGAATCAGCCAGTGGAATACAAATGATAATGAGACGACATTTTAAGTAAAAAATGAATAAAGTTAGAAATGACTCAAAATACTTACAGATGGAGGCTTCAGGGTGCAGAAAGGATTCAAGCCCGTCTTATTGCAATCTTCCAAGCTCTCCTTAAGCAGTGTTTTGGTCATACTATTGATATCATTATCATCCAGTTCTATTTGGTAGTGGCGTTGGGGATATTTGATATCCCCAGTGTACTCACACATTAAGCTGGGCCGACGGCCTAAGGGAAAAATTCTCCATGCAACCCAGCATCGAACTAAGTCGATCCCAGTCAAACCATTAGCCATTACGGCTCTGATCTTTGAGAAAATGGGAATGTACTTGGCCCGCTCTTCTGTGATGATCTGTTCTGGGAGAGCGTGTCTGTTGCTAATCCAGTTTTCACGGTAACCCGGCAGGGGATTCTCGCCTTCTGGAGTTGTGTCTTGGCAGTAAAACCAAGTCTGGTTCCCGTCCTTAGGATGACTGGGAAGTGCGGCGACAGGAAAAGTGGCTTATTTCCGCCTCTGAATTGAAATCCCACCTAATTCTAGGTTGGGCCCGTCTGTGAACTCGGTTTGCCGGTTTAAGTAATAAAATTCCCTGAACAGTTCTACGGTGGGCTCCTGTTGAAGGTACACTTCACAAAACACTTGAAATTGCAGATGTTCGAAACAGAATTGGGCCCGATGTCTGGAGGATGGAGTTTGAAGAAATGCAGCACATCACGAAAGAATTTTGAGCCGGGTGGGGTAAACCCCCAGAGCATATGGTCAGTAAAGACAATGACTTCGCCTTCTTTGGGGTCAGGAGTGGTTTCTGTTCCTGGGGCCCTCCAATGGATAACGTCCTTTGTAGCTAAGACGCCCACTTGGACATGCTCTCAGTGTTTGTTTGGTAACTCGGGAGGCGACCCAGTAGCATGAAGTAACAATTTTGGTCATTTTGTTGATGAAAGCCTGGAAAAGAAAATACTGCCAGATTAAGGTTATGTTCTTAAGCCGCCCAGTGATCAACAATTAAGTGTGTAATGCAAAGCCAATTTGTATGCAGAGGGTATGTGCTAAAAGCATGGGCATGGTTAAACTGGAAGATGATGCTGGGTTATACAGATTTTGAACATATGCTGAAGGCTTAAGAGGGGCTAATGGTTTCTGGTGAGTTACAACTTATCGTATAAGCCACCCGCACGTTTTTAGCACGACAGATCTATAAGTAAATTTTTGTTAAGTGATGGCAAACAGGTTCCACGAATTGGTGCTATGATTTTGGATCTGTAGCAATTCAGAAAATAAAATAAATTTTAAACCTAAGGTCGCGGCAGTGGAATAACTCGTATGCTCGGGTGGAATCTTATATAGAAAAAATATCTTCTATGATTGTAAAGGGATGCTAAACTACTATCGCGCGACTTTAGTACCATGTTCAGATCAAACTACACAATCTAGAGAGGAAAATGAGGAACGGTGAAGAACACCGATAAACGGTAGAAACCGTAATGCAGATCTGTTATGGGGAAAGGTGAATACTTACTGATGTTGTTGAGTAGCGGAGGTGCGCCGCAGTTTTCTAGTTCGTTCAGGTTGATGAAGTGGCCGGAGTTGAGGATGTTGGAGGAAGACGGCGGCGGAGGCGGAGCTCGGGTTTGCAGAGGCGTCGTGAGAAAGAAGATGAAGATGAGGGGGCAAGATAAAAGTGAAAAGAAGGACCCCCTGCACCTATTTATAAGGAAGTGGATAGATGGCATGCACGGGAATCAAGGAGACCAGAAAATGATTATGTGGCTATGTGGATGCCTCGATTTTTGGGAGGTCCATTAAGATAAAGATCCGTTGAGATATCCTAGGCTTTGTGCAAAGCTAATGTGCATTGATGTCATGGCAGGTTAACATGATTCTGAAACGTGACGTCATGGCGGGTTACAATGAACTGGTAAAGAATTGATAAAAGAAGATTCTGCTAAGTCAAGTGATGAAGATTGATGTGAATCAGTTCAAATCAACCTGGGGCCTAATGTTGGGGATGTAACTACTGGGTATCACCCGCCCAGGAGGAGTCGGGTCATGCCATTGGTGACTTAAAGACGAAGAGGCCCGATAAGGTCCAAGAAGACATGAAGATGGCGGTTCATGGAGCGAGCCTATTGAAGGCACAAGACCCAGAGGCGACTTGAGGCCCAAAGGGGTGAGCCACCATATGTTTAACTTGTTCCGTAAGGCAAGCTTAGTTAGAAACCGAGCCGCTCACGTTTCTATGAGCCGGCCGGGACTCTGTAAGCCGTCGGGCATCAATCTATATATTAAGGGGTGACCCGGCGGCGGGCTAAGTCAAGAAACAACCGATTGAGAACTAGGTCAAGTGTATTCACTCCCTGGTAAGCGAAACCCAAGCAATACAACCTAAAGTAGGAGTAGGCTTTTACCTCATTGAGAGGGGCCGAACCTGGGTAAACTCTCTGTGTCCTTTTCCCGTTCAACCCCTTTAAGCTAACCTAGTTGCGATGGCTCCACACCTTAGTTCTTTTGCTAGGGCATCTATCGTGTTAAGTCCATGACACATACATCAAGTGAATCAATATGATACCCCATTGTCACCACAACTATTCATTTCCAAGACATATATCAAGTGCTCTCAAATCCTTAAAAGTATTCAATCCAATAAAATGAAATCTCAAAGGGAAAACTCAATTCATCACAACATAGAGAGGGGAAAACACCATATGATCCGACTATATTAACAAAGCTCGCGATACATCAAGATCTTGACATCTAAAAAACACAAGAGAGAGAGAGAAATTAAACACATAGCTACTGGTACAAACCCTCGGCCCCGAGGATGGACTACTCCCTCCTCATCATGCTGGCCACCGGGATGATGAAGATGGCTACCGGTGATGATTCCCCCCTCCGGCGGAGTGCCGGAATGGGGTCTAGATTGGTTTTCGGTAGCTACAAAGCCTTGCGGCGGTGGAACTTCTCATCTAGGGTTACCCCGAGGGTTTTTGAAATATTTGGAGATTTATAGGGCAAAGAGGGGGTGCGGGAGGCCACCGAGGTGGGCACAACACACCTGGGCGCGCCTGGCCCCCAGACGCCCTGGTGGGTTGTGCCCCCTTGGGGCACCCCCAGGTGCTTCTCTGGCCCACTAGATGTCTTCTGGTCCATAAAAAATCCACAAAAAGTTTCACGGTGTTTGGACTCTGTTTGATATTGTTTTCCTGTGATGTAAAAAACAAGCAAAAAACAGCAACTGGCACTGGGCACTGGGTCAATAGGTTAGTCCCAAAAAATGATATAAAGTTGCTATAAAATGATTGTAAAACATCCAAGAATGATAATATAACAGCATGAATACTTCATAAATTATAGATACGTTGGAGACGTATGACGAAGATATCCCAATTTTCACGTAGGAACGCTCTTAGTGTGGCGTCGATCGTTGGATCTAGCTGGGCTCCAATGGAGACTGTCTTGTTGGGATCCGTCGGGTGTACTTGAAATTTGACTATTTCGTCGGTTGGCTTGAAGGAAGTGGATTTGGGCCTCTTATCGAGGATTACATCGTCCTTGTCCACTTCCTTCAATCCAGCCGATGAAATAGTCAAATTTCAAGTACACCCAACGGATCCCAACAAGACAGCCTCCATTAGAGCCCAGCTAGATCCGACGATCGACGCCACACTAAGAGCGTTCCTGCGCGAAAATTGGGATATCTTCATAATACGTCTCCAACGTATCTATAATTTATGAAGTATTCATGTTGTTATATTATCATTCTTGGATGTTTTACAATCATTTTATAGCAACTTTATATCATTTTTTTGGGGACTAACCTATTGACCCAGTGCCCAGTGCGAGTTGTTGTTTTTTGCTTGTTTTTTACATCACAGGAAATCACTATTAAACGGAGTCCAAACACCGTGAAACTTTTTCTGGATTTTTTATGTACCAGAAGACCAACAATGGGCCAAAGAAGCACCTGGGGGTGCCCCGAGGGGGGCACAACCCACCAGGGCGCGCCTGGGGGCCCAGGCACGCCCAGATGGGTTCTGCCCACCTCGGTGGCCTCCCGTACCCCTTCTTTTCACTATAAATTCCCAAATATTCCGAAACCCTTCGGGGTTACCCTAGATCGGAAGTTTCGCCGCCGCAAGCCTCTGTAGACACCAAAAACCAATCGGGGGCCCGTTCCGGCACTCTGCCGGAGGGGGGAAATCATCACCGGTGGCCATCTTCATCATCCCGGCGGCCACCACGATGAGGAGGGAGTAGTCCACCCTCGGGGCTGAGGGTTTGTACCAGTAGCTATGTTTTTAATCTCTTTCTCTTGTGATCTTGAGATGTCACGATCTTGATATATCATGGGCTTTGTTAACATAGATGGATCATATGATGTTTCTCCCCTCTCTACTCTTGTTGTGATGAATTGAATCTTTACCCTTTGAAGTTTTGGCTTGTCGGATTGAATAATCAGATATGAGAACACATGATGTATGTCTTGCGGTATGAATACTTGAGGTGACAATGGGGTATCATATTGATTCACTTGATGTATGTTATGGCACTCAACTTGCGGATTCCCAGGTGACATTGGGGTAATCTATGCATAGGGGTGATGCACGTTTTTATTATCTTTTCTCCGATAGAAACTTTGGGGTCTCCTTGTAGTTCTTTGTGTGGATTGAATATTATGATCAAGAAGTTGTTTCATGCATATCATAGAATTAACTCATGGATACTTGTGGTGACATTGGAGTATCTAGGTGACATTAGTGTTGGTTGATGTGTGTCATATGATGTTATTTTAGTATGAACTCTTGGTTAGATTGATCGGAAAGAATAGCTTCACGTTATTTTAGTACGAACTCTAGGATAGATTGATCGGAAAGAATAGCTTTGAGGTGGTTTCGTACCCTACAAACAATTTCTATCTTTTGTTCTCCGCTAATAGGAACTCAGGAGTGATTCTTTATTGCACTTTGAGGGATAATCATATGATCCAACTATGTTAGCATTGTTGAGAGATTGCACTAGCGAAAGTACGGACCCTAGGCCTTGTTTTCAAGCATTGTAATATCATTTGTGCTCACTTTTGTTACTTGCTACCTTGCTATTTTTTTATTGTCACTATCACAAAAATCAATATCTACTATCACTACTACACCTTTATTACCATCTCTTCGCCGAAATAGTGCACCTATACAATTTACCATTGTATTTGGTGTGTTGGGGACACAAGAGACTTTTTCTTATTTGGTTGCAAGGTTGCTTGAGGGAGACCATCTTCATCCTACACCTCCCACAGATTGATAAACCTTAGGTCATCCACTTGAGGGAAAATTGCTACTGTCCTACAAAAGTCTACGCTTGGAGGCCCAACACAATTCTACAAGAATAAAGTTGCGTAGTAGACATCAAGCTCTTTTCTGGTGCCATTGCCGGGGAGGTGAGTGCTTGAAGGTATATATTTAGATCTTGCAATCGTATCTTTTAGTTTCTTGTTTTACCACTAGTTTGGTTTATAAAAGAAAGCCATAAAAAGTGGAATTGAGGTTGCATCATATTATTGATCATCTTTATAATATCTTTCTTGAAAATGATGGATCGGAAAATTGTGCTCAATTTTTAGAAGAAGAAGTCAATAGAATGTTTGGCACAAAATATTTGAATGATGAGCATGATTGCAATGTTGTTAGTATGAATTCTTTGAATATCCAAAATGCTAATGATGATTGCGCAAGTCATGACAAAAATGTTTCTTATAAGCATGTCACTTTTTGCGGAGTGAATTGGGAGTGCCTTTGCACGCCAAAAAGGGATGATAGATTTTGTAAGAAGCATAAATATTTAGAAACAAAAAAATTGCAAGAGAGGCTAGATGATTGTGCTGAAAAATTTAATCTTTTTGCCATCCTTGTGAACTTTGCAATGAACATGGTCATTTAAATCTCCAATGCAAATTCTTTCATGATCAAATCATGGCCAAAAATTGTGATAACTTGATTACCCTTGAGCATCATAAAGAGCTTAGTCTTCTTTTGGGGTATGAAGAAATGAAACGTGTAACTGAGGGTATTCCAAAATTTAATCTCGAGAGATTTCTTGATTTTTATCTAGAAGAAATTTATATGTTTTGTGCGATAGATTGCATTGAGAATCCTTATATTTCCAACTACCTAAAGACAAGAAAACAAATGGAATATGAAGAGAGTACTAATGAAAGGGAAAATGTTTCCCAATACCCTCTTAGTGTTTATTATGATGAATCAGGTAACGAGGAGGAGCTTCCTATCCAATCAATCTCTTAAACAAGAAGCTTGGAAAAATTTATTAAACCCATACATGATGTGCTGAAGAAAAAGATAAGAAGAAAGAATAGAGGTAAAAAGGTATCTCTCCCAAATAATGTTGCTCCTATCACCATTGTGCATCATGAGAGTGAATCAAATATGTTGGTGGAAGATGATGATATTGACTATGATTTTGTGATACCTACTACTTGTTGTAAAAATTATGATTGGGAAGACAATGATGTCCCTTATGATCTTGAAAATATTTTTAGCACTTGCTTGTAAGAATATGATAATAATGTTTGCTATACAATTGGTGCCATTCATGCTATTGATAAGAATGATTGTGATGATATGCAAAACCACAAGCTTGGGGATGCTATGTTTAATGAGTATGACATGTTTGAAGATTTATTTGCTGGAAATAATGCTTGTCCTAAGCTTGGGGATGCTTTGCTTAATGATTATGATCCTTTGATTCCTTCTACTTCCGATCAGAAAATTTATTATGATGATAGGATGCCTCCTATTTATGATGATTACATTGATAAAAGTGGGTTTGGAAGAGTGTCAACTCTAGGTAGTAGTGATCCCACTATTTTGGAGGGTGTTGAATCTTATTACAATATCGATGAAACTGGATTTGGAGAGGTCATGACTTTATTTAGTGATACACCCACTATTTTGGAAGAGGTTTCAATTGATTATGACAATAAAGTTGCTATCTATGTTGATTATTATGATGACATGTATGCCATAATGAGTGATAAATCTTATATGCTTGTGCATCATGAAAATAGTGTTGTTTATGATAGTTATACTGTTGAATCCATTCATGATGTTTCTGAAAATTATTATGAGGAAAGAACTTATGCTCTTACATATCTCAGTAATATCAAGTTTCTTCTCTATGTGTTGATTGTTTTGAAGTTGCACTTGTTTTGCCTTCCTATGCTAGTTGATTCTTGTTCCCATAAGTTGTTTTCTCACAAAATCCCTATGCATAGGAAGTGGGTTAGACCTAAATGTGCTAGTCATATGCTTCATGATGCTCTGTTCATGTTTCAATTCTTATCTTTTATGCGAGCATCATTGAAATCATCATGCCTAGCTTAAAAGGCATTAAAGAAAAGCGCTTGTTGGGAGACAACCCAACACTTTTACCTACTGTTTTTATGTGTTCACATGATTAGGCTACTGTAGTAATCATGTTTTATTGTTTTTGTTTCAATAAAGTGCAAGTAAAGCCTTTGGGATCATGTTGGGTGATAGTTGATTTGATCTTGCTGAAAAACAGAAACTTTTGCACTCATGAAAATAATTCTTATTTTTAACAGAAGAGTGATTTTGAGTTTATTATCTTTTAAGAAGATTAATATACAAATTTCTCACGTGGTCCTAATTTTTCAGAATTGTTGGAGTAGCACAGGTATGGTTTGAGTACATATTACTACAGACTGTTCTGTTTTTGACAGATTCTGTTTTCAGTGCATAGTTTGCTTGTTTCCTAGTTTATATGGCTTATATTGCTCAATATAAATTGTGGAAATGTTATGCTACAGTAGGCATTGTGTGCAAACAATTATGAATCTTGCCTTTGACAGTACCAAAGTGAAATGGTTTGCTCTTTATCATACTAACCTATCTCACAAAGTTCCGTTAAGTTTTGTGTGATTGAAGTTTTCAAGTTTTGGGTGAGATGTCGATATGAGGAGAATAAGTAATGACAATACCCTAAGCTTGGGGATACCCAAATCACCCCAAGTTAATATTCAAGGAATACCCAAGCAACTAAGCTTGGGGATGCCCCGGAAGGCATCCCCTCTTTCGTCTCCAACATTATCGGCAACCTCACTTGGAGCTATGTTTTCATTCTTCACATGATATGTGTTTTCCTTGGAGCGTCATTTTATTTTGCTATTTAGAAAATGTTCTGCATCTTTTAGTTCAATAAAAATGACAAGTGTAGCCTTTTCCATGCTTATTTTGCAAGTCTACATGTTGCTGTTTCAAAACAGAAATTTTATTGATATTGCAAAAATTCTGTAGAAAAGTCAGAATGTGATAAAATGTTGAAACTTTTTGCACAATAAGCTCTGATAAATTTTCTACAGTGTGTTAAATTTTCATAATTTTTTGGAGTTGAATAAGTATTGATACTCTTGCATTCTTTACAGACTGTACTGCTTGGGCAGATTGCTGTTATGTTCGCATTGTTTGCATATGTTTGTTTGTTTAATGATTCTATTCAAGGATAGGAGTATTAAATATGCAGAGGCATTTAGTATACAATGTTGAATAATAATTTAGTGATTTTCTATAGTAGAGAATGATAAGGTTTTTGCATTGATTTATACTAACTTATCTCACGAGTTCTTGTTGAGTTTTGTGTGGATGAAGTTTTTGAGATTTAGGAAAACCGTGATATGAGAGGAATTATGGAGACACAAAAGCTCAAGCTTGGGGATGCCCAAGGCATCCCAAGATAATATTTCAAGAAGTCTCAAGCATCTAAGCTTGGGGATGCCCCAGTAGGCATCCCACCTTTCTTCTTCAACGATTATCGGTTAGTATCGGTTGAACCTAAGTTTTTGCTTCTTCACATGATGTGTGCTATTCTTGGAATGTCATTTTATTTTGTTTTTGCTTGATGTTTTAATAAAATACTTAGGTCTGAAACTTTTAAATAAGAGAGAGTCGTCACATAGCTATCTATTTACTTAACTACTCGCATGATCTTCACTTATATCTGTTTGGAGTAGTTTGTCATTTACTCTTGTGCTTCACTTGTATCTTATGAGTAAGTTGTTGAGTAAATTGAATGCCATGAATTTGAAATCATAACATGCCTAGTGGTAGCTTCAAATTGGGTTTAGAAAGTGAAATCTTTTGAGTCTTGACAATCACAATATTGGTCATACATGCAATTCACGAATAATTAGTATAAGGAAGAGAACTTTCATGCAAATACACTATCATGGAAGTCTTCTGTGATTATGAGCCCCCATCAAAATATTATATGCCAAATGGTTGACGTTGGACAACGAAGACAACATAATGATTTATGTTTGTTCATATTCACATAGAAGTTATATTGTCATAGATCCTTCAACATGTGGTGCTTGCCCCCATCTTTGCTAGCCAAAAATTCCTCACCAAGTAGAGATACTACTTCTGCATCCAAAAAACCCTTGAACCCAAATCTTATCTTCAAGAGTCCACCATACCTACCTAAGGATTGAGCAAGATCCTTCAAGTAAGTTGTCATCGATGCATTAAGGCAATAAAAATTGCTTCTAAAAGTGAGATCATTCAGTGTAAGAGAAAATTGAGCATTGTACGAACTTGGATGACAAAGAATAAAAGTGACAGGCTGAATAATAAAGGTTGCCATATTAAGGGGCAATACAACATGACATTATTTTGCACTAAGGGATTGAGCATACAAACAAATAAGCACATGGCAACCTCTGCTTCCCTCTGCGAAGGGCCTATCTTTTACTTTTATGCAAGAGTCAAAGTTTTTCTCTCTATTCCTTTTTATTTTTCTCCTTTGGCAAGCATCATGTGGTGAGGAAAGATCTAGGCACATATGTCCATTTGAATATGGGTAGCATGAGTTATTATTGTTGACATCACCCTTGAGGTGAATACGCTGGGAGGCGAAACTATAAGCCACTATCTTTCTATGTGTCTGGTTGAAACGTTTTGCTCATGTGTATGCGGTGAGTGTTAGCAATCATAGAAGACTATATGATGGTTGAGTATGTTGAGCTCCTACTTAGACTCTATTGAATAAGTTGAATTGCAATTGTTTGGTGACTGAGAACATAGGTTGTTGAGTTTCAAGAGAATTCATTGTTTGAACCTTAACATTTGAATTGGTTGCTACTTTAACATGAGAAATATTATGAGAAAGAATTGCTTCTATGATGCTAGCAGAAGTGATTGAAATTATCATTGATCAAACTTATGCACTTTGCTAGCATTCACACTTCATAAATTATTTCTTTTATCATTTACCTACTCGAGGACGAGTAGGACTTAAGCTTGGGGATGCTGATACGTCTCCAACGTATCTATAATTTATGAAGTATTCATGCTGTTATTTTATCATTCTTGGATGTTTTACAATCATTTTATAGCAACTTTATATCATTTTTTGGGACTAACCTATTGACCCAGTGCCCAATGCCAGTTGCTGTTTTTTGCTTGTTTTTTACATCACAGGAAATCAATATCAAACGGAGTCCAAACACCGCAAAACTTTTTGTGGATTTTTCTGGACCAAAAGAGCAACAATGGACCAAAGCAGCACCTGGGGGGTGCCCCGAGGGGGGCACAACCCACCAGGGCACGCCTGGGGGCCCAGGTGTGCCCAGGTGGGTTGTGCCCACCTCGATGGCCTCCCGTACCCCTTCTTTGCACTATAAATTCCCAAATATTCCGAAACCCTTCGGGGTTACCCTAGATCGGAAGTTCCACCGCTGCAAGCCTCTGTAGCCACTGAAAACCAATCGGGAGCCCATTCCGGCACCCTGTCGGAGGGGGAAATCATCAATAGTGGCCATCTTCATCATCCTGGCGGCCACCACGATGAGGAGGGAGTAGTCCACCCTCGGGGCTGAGGGTTTGTACCAGTAGCTATGTGTTTAATCTCTCTCTCTCTCATGATCTTGAGATGTCATGATCTTGATATATCATGGGCTTTGTTAACATAGATGGATCATATGATGTTTCTCCCCGCTCTACTCTTGTTGTGATGACTTGAATCTTTACCCTTTGAAGTTTTTTCTTGTCGAATTGAATATTGAGATCTGAGAACACATGATGTATGTCTTGCGGTATGAATACTTGAGGTGACAATGGGGTATCATATTGATTCACTTGGTGTATGTTATGGCACTCAACTTGCGGATTCCCGAGGTAACATTGGGGTAATCTATGCATAGGGGTTGATGCACGTTTTTATTATCTTTTCTCCAATAGAAACTTTGGGGTCTCCTTGTACTTCTTTGTGTGGATTGAATATTATGATCATGAAGTTGTTTGATGCATATCGTAGAATTAACTCACGGATACTTGTGGTGACATTGGAGTATCTAGGTGACATTAGAGTTGGTTGATGTGTGTCATATGGTGTTATTTTAGTACGAACTCTTTGTTAGATTGATCGGAAAGAATAGCTTCACATTATTTTAGTACGAACTCTAGGATAGGTTGACCAGAAAGAATAGCTTTGAGGTGGTTTCATACCCTACAAACAATTTCTATCTTTTGTTCTCCGCTAATAGGAACTCCGGAGTAATTCTTTATTGCACTTTGAGGAATAATCATATGATCCAACTATGTTAGCATTGTTGAGAGATTGCACTAGCGAAAGTACAGACCCTAGGCCTTGTTTTCAAGCATTGCAATACCGTTTGTGCTCACTTTTGTTACTTGCTACCTTGCTATTTTTTTATTGTCACTATCACAAAAATCAATATCTACTATCACTACTACACTTCTATTACCATCTCTTCGCCGAAATAGTGCACCTATACAATTTACCATTGTATTTGGTGTGTTGGGGACACAAGAGACTTTTGGTTATTTGGTTGCAAGATTGCTTGAGAGAGACCATCTTCATCCTACACCTCCCATGGATTGATAAACCTTAGGTCATCCACTTGAGGGAAAATTGCTACTGTCCTACAAAACTCTGCGCTTGGAGGCCCAACACGAGTCTACAAGAATAAAGTTGTGTAGTAGACATCACTTCGCCTGGCATCCTTCGGACATGCCCGGGATCCCATGCAGACTGGCCGAACATAGCATCAATATCATAAAGGGGTTCAAACCAGTCAAGCAAACGCTGGGACGATTTTCCTAACCCAAACAACAAGCTATGGGGGAGGAGCTAGCTAAACTTCTTGAAGCAGGGTTCATCAGGGAGATTAAACACCCGGACCGGCTAGCAAACCTGGTCATGGTGTCGAAGAAGGATAAATCCTGGCGCCTTTGTATCGATTTCAAAGACCTCAATAAAGCCTGTCCTAAGGACCCCTTCCCACTGCCCCGCATTGACCAAATCATTGACACGACTGCAGGACACGATTCTCCATGTTTCCTCGATGCATACTCCGGATACCATCAAATTAAGATGAAGGAGTCCGACCAGCCCACAATGGCGTTCATTACCCCGTAAGGGCCTTTCTGCTTCAACACAATGCCGTTCGGACTCAAAAACGTTGGCGCCACTTACCAACGCATGACTCAAACATGCCTGGAAAAACAAATTGGCAAGACAGTGGAGGCATACGTAGATGAGGTGGTCATCAAGACTAAATATGTCGAATCATTGGTGGACGATCTACGCCTCACATTTGACAACCTGCGAACATACGACATCTGGCTCAATCCGGAAAAATGTGTCTTCGGCATTCCAGCTGGGAAACTACTCGAGTTCATTGTTTCCAATAGAGGAATCAAAGCAAACCCAACCAAAATTCGAGCCATGTCACAACTAGCAACTCGAACAGACCTAAAGCAGGTCCAGAACCTAGTTGGGTGCGTGGCAGCCTTAAGCCGCTTTATCTCTAGATTGGGAGAAAAGGTATTGCCACTTTATCACCTACTCCGATGAACCGACCACTTCTAGTGGAAGGATGCGGCAACAGCCGGATTGGAAGAAATAAAAACCTTGTTAACAAGCAACCCAATCCTTGCCGCACCAAACGTTGGCGAACCTATGTTGCTCTACATATCTGCAACTCACCAGGTGGTGAGCGTGGTGCTCGTTGTCGAACGAGAGGAAGAGGGACATAAATTCCCACTCCAAAAACCAGTATACTATGTATTGGCGGTCCTTACATGATGCAAATCCAGATACCCGCACTATCAAAAGATAGCGTATGCGGTGTTCATGGCATCTCGGAAGCTGCAACACTACTTTCAAGAGTGCTCGATCACTGTGGCTTCCGAAGTACCACTCAATGACATCATAAGCAATCGAGACGCCACCGGCCGCATTGCCAAATGGGCTATCGAGCTCTTGCCATTCGAAATAACATACAAGCCACGCCGAGCTATTAAATCTCAGGTACTGGCCGACTTCGTCACTGAATGGAAACAAGTTGAACTCCCTAAAGAGTACATAACATATTCCAACTGGGTTATGCACTTCGACGGCTCCAAAATGTTAGCTGGTTTGGGGCCTGGTGTCGTCCTAACATCCCCTACAGGAGACACGGTCTGCTACGTATTACAAATAATGTATACACACTCCAACAATGAGGCCGAATACGAGGCACTACTGCACGGTCTCCGGATAGTTGTTTCTATGGGCATTCAACGCCTAGAGGTGTGTGGGGATTTGAACCTTGCAATATCCCAAATAAATGGAGATTTCAATGCAAAATATCCAAAGATGATGGCATACCGCGACGTCGTACTTAAAATATCAGCTCGGTTTGAGGGGCTCGAGTTTAATCATATTGCTCGAGTAATCAGGCAGCAGACATCCTTGCCCGCATGGCGCTAAACGTGACCCCATCCCACCTAACACCTTTGTGGAAAGGCTCTTCAAGCCATCCGTGGTATGGCAGGACGAGAGCGGCAATGCTAGTCCGGAGCCGATCATACCCCCGGACGCCGAACACAACTCCGATATCATCAGGGGCTCGGGCACCAAAATGACGCCTTCCGCCCATGTAAACATGGTCGTTGTCATTGCTCCATGGACCGAACCCTTCCTGGCCTACCTTAATAGGTGGGAGCTCCCTGATGACCAGAATGAGGCCCGTCGCATAGTTCGACGCTCGAAAGCCTACAAGGTTCATGAAGGAGAACTCTACAAGAAAAGTACTACTGGAGTTCTTCAAAGATGTATCTCCAAAGAGGAGGACGGCAGCTCTTGGCCAAAATACATGCTGGTCTTGGTGGCCATCATGCCGCAGCTCGGGCCCTCGTAAGTAAGGCCTTCTGTACAGGTTTCTTTTGGCCTACGGCCCGAGCTGATGCACAGGCTCTTGTACAACGATGTGTCGGATGCCAGCTTTTCGCCAATCAAAGTCACATGCCGCCCACCGCCTTAAAAACAATCCCCATTACTTGGCCTTTTGCAGTCTGAGGCTAGATATGGCCGGACCCCTTAAAGGGGGAATCCACAAGAAGAAATATTTGCTGGTTATGGTGGACAAATCCACTAAGTGGATAGAGGCCAAACCAGTAAAAACAGCTGAGTCCGGACCGGTGATTGACTTTATATCCAGCGTTGTACACTGTTATTGTGTCCCTCATAGTATTATTGCTGACAATGGCTCTAACTTCACAGACGATGACGTGAAAACTTGGTGTGCTAACTTGGGCGTCCAGCTCGACTATGCCTCCGTGTATCACTGATACGTCTCCAACGTATCTATAATTTTTGATTGTTCCATGCTATTATATTACCTGTTTTGGATGTTTAATGAGCTTTACTAAGCATTTTATATTATTTTGGGACTAACCTATTAACCAGAGGCCCAGCACAAATTGTTGTTTTTTGCCTATTTCAGTGTTTCGCAGAAAAGGAATATCAAACGGAGTCCAAACGGAATGAAACCTTCGGGAGAGTTATTTTTGGAACAAACGCAATCCAGGAGACTTGGAGTGGACGTCAAGAAAGAAATGAGGCAGCCACGAGGCAGGGAGGCGCGCCCCCCACCCTCGTGGGCCCCTCGTGGCTCTCCTGACCGACTTCCTTCGCCTATATATACTCATATACCCTGAAAATATCCAGGAGCACCACGAAACCCTATTTCCACAGCCGCAACCTTCTGTACCCGTGAGATCCCATCTTGGGGCCTTTTCTGGCGCTCCATCGGAGGGGGAATCGATCATGGAGGGCTTCTACATCAACACCATAGCCTCTTCGATGAAGTGTGAGTAGTTTACCACAGACTTTCAGGTCCATAGTTATTAGCTAGATGGCTTCTTCTCTCTCTTTGGATCTCAATACAAAGTTCACCTCGATCTTCTTGGAGATCTATTTGATGTAATTCTTTTTGCGGTGTGTTTGTCGAGATCCGATGAATTGTGGGTTTATGATCAAGATTATCTATGAACAATATTTGAATCTCCTCTGAATTCTTTTATGTATGATTTTTTATCTTTGCAATTCTCTTCGAATTATCAGTTTGGTTTGGCCTACTAGATTGATCTTTCTTGCAATGGGAGAAGTGCCTGATACGTCCATTTTGCATCATGCTTTTATGACAATATTTATTGCATTATGGGTTGTTATTTCACGTTATGTCACAATACTTATGGCTATTCTCTCTCATTTTACAAGGTTTACATGAAGAGGGAGAATGCCGGAAGCTGGAATTCTGGGCTGGAAAAGGAGCAAATATTGGAGGCCTATTCTGCGCAACTCCAAAAGTCCTGAAACTCCACGAAATATCTTAAAATAACTAAAGAAAAATCGTCGCCAAAGATGAAGGCCAGGGGGCCCACACCCTGCTCATGAGGGTGGGGGGCGCCCCCCTACCTCGTGGGCCCCTTGGTGGCTCTCCGACGCCCATCGTCTCCTATATGAAGTCTTTCAATGAGAAAAAAATAGAAGGCAACCTTTTGGGATGAGACTCCGCCGCCACGAGGCGGAACCTTGGTGGAATCAATCTAGGGCTCCGGTAGAGCTGTTCTGCCGGGGACACTTCCCTCCGGGAGGGGGAAATCATCACCATCGTCATCACCAACGCTCCTCTCATCGGGAGAGGGCAATCTCCATCAACATCTTCACCAGCACCATCTCATCTCCAAACCCTAGTTCATCGCTTGTATCCAATTGTCTCCATGTCCGGGATTGGTGCTAGTAGGTTGCTAGTAGTGTTGATTACTCCTTGTAGTTGATGCTAGTTGGTTTATTTGGTGGAAGATCATATGTTTAGATCCTTTATGCACATTATTACCCCTCTGATTATGAACATGAATATGCTTTATGAGTAATTACGTTTGTTCCTGGGGACAAGGGAGAAGTCTTGCTATTAGTAGTCATGTGAATTTGGTATTCGTTCGATATTTTGATAAGATGTATGTTGTCTAACCTCTAGTGGTGTTATGTGAACGTCGACTACATGACACTTCACCATTATTTGGGCCTAGAGGAAGGCATTGGGAAGTAATAAGTAGATGATGGGTTGCTAGAGTGACAGAAGCTTAAACCCTAGTTTATGCGTTGCTTCGTAAGGGGCTGATTTGGATCCATATGTTTCATGCTATGGTTAGGTTTACCTTAATACTTTTGTTGTAGTTGCGGATGCTTGCAATAGAGGTTAATCATAAGTGGGATGCTTGTTCAAGTAAGAACATCACCCAAGCACCGGTCCACCCACATATCAAATTATCAAAGTACCGAACGCGAATCATATGAGCGTGATGAAAACTAGCTTGACGATATTCCCATGTGTCCTCGGGAGCGCTTTTCCTATTATAAGAGTTTGTCCAGGCTTGTCCTTTGCTACAAAAATGATTGGGCCACCTCGCTGCACTTTATTTACTTTTGTTACTTGTTGCTCGTTACAATTTATCTTATCACAAAACTATCTGTTACCACTTATTTCAGTACTTGCAGAGAATACCTTGCTGAAAACCGCTTGTCATTTCCTTCTGCTCCTCGTTGGGTTCGACACTCTTACTTATCGAAAGGACTACGATAGATCCCCTATACTTGTGGGTCATCAAGACTCTTTTCTGGCACCGTTGCGGGGGAGTGAAGTGCCTTTGGTAGGTGGAATTTGGTAAGGAAAAATTTATTTAGTGTGCTGAAATTTTCTGTCACTTGTTACTATGGAAAGTAATTGTCTGAGGGGCTTGTTCGGGGTATCTTCACCCCGTCCAGTAGAGAAAAGAGTTGCTCCTCAACCTACTCAACCTACTGAACCTATTGAAAATGAAACTCCTTTTGAGATTCCTTCGGGTATGATGGAAAAACTGCTAGCTAACACTTTTACAGGAGATGGAACAAAGCATCCTAATGAACATCTACGCTATGTGGATGATGTTTGCGGACTATTTAAGCTTGCAGGTATACCCGATGATGTTGTTAAGAAGAAGGCCTTCCCTTTATCTTTAAAGGGAGACGCATTGACATGGTATAGGCTATGTGATGATATGAGATCATGGAACTATAAAAGATTGAAATTGGAATTTCATCAAAAGTATTACCCTATGCATCTTGTTCATCGTGATCACAATTATATATATAATTTTTGGCCTCGCGAAGGAGAAAGCATCGCTCAAGCTTGGGGGAGGATTAAATCAATGCTATATTCATGCCCCAATCATGAGCTCGCAAGAGAAGTGATTATGCAAAGTTTTTATGCTCGGCTTTCTGATAACAATCGCACCATGCTCGATACTTCTTGTGTTGGCTCTTTTATGATGAAGACTATTGAATTTAGATGGAATTTATTGGATAGAATTAAACACAACTCTGAAGATTGGGACCTCGACGAAGGTAAGGAGTTGGGTATCACACCTAAGTTTGATTGTGTTAAATATTTTATGGATACCGATATTTTCAGTAAGTTTAGCACTAAATATGGACTTGACTCTGAGATAGTAGCTTCTTTCTGTGAATATTTTGCTACTTATGTTGATCTCCCCAAGGAGAAGTGGTTTAAATATCATCCTCCCATAGGAGTAAAAGTAGCTACACCTATTAAAGTTGAAGAAAATATTGTCACTTATAATGATCCTATTGTTCCCACTTCTTATGTTGAGAAACCACCTTTCCCTGTTAGAATGAAGGATCATGCTAAAGCTTCAACTGTTGTTCGTAAAAGCAATACTAGAACTTATACACCTCCTGAGCAAGTCAAAGTAGAACCTAATATTGCTATTGTTAAAGATCTCTTGTCTGGTAATATTGATGGGCATGTTATTCAATTCTGTGGTGAAACTGCCAGAATTGCTAAACCTTGTGCTAGAGATAAACATAGACCTGTGGTAGGCGTGCCTGTTATTTCTGTTAAAATAGGAGATCATTGTTATCATGGCTTGTGTGATATGGTTGCTAGTGCTAGTGTTATACCCATTGACTTATACAAAGAAATTATGCATGATATTGCACCTGCTGAGTTAGAAGATATTGATGTTACAATTAAACTTGCCAATAGAGATACTATATCTGCAGTGGGAATTATTAGAGATGTTGAAGTCTTGTGTGGAAAAACCAAATATCCCGCTGATTTTCTTGTTCTTGGTTCTCCACAAGATAGCTTTTGTCCCATTATATTTGGTAGAACCTTCTTGAATACTGTTAATGCTAAGATAGACCGTTGTTACTGTTGGCGTGGATGATATGGTTCATGAGTTTAATTTCTCTAAATTTAGTAAACAACATCGTGAGGAAGAATTGCCTAGTAAGGATGAAATTATTGGTCTTGCTTCTATTGCCGTACCTCCTAGTGATCCTTTAGAACACTATTTGCTAGACCATGAAAATGATATGTTCATGAATGAAAGAAGGGAAATAGATGAAGTATTCTTTAAACAGGAACCTATTCTGCAACACAATTTGCCTGTTGAAATCCTAGGGTATCCTCCTCCACCCAAGGGTGATCCCGTGTTTGAGCTTAAACTGTTGCCTGATAATCTTAAATATGCTTATCTTGATGAAAAGAAAATATATCCTGTCATTATTAGCGCTAACCTTTCAGAGCATGAAGAAGAAAGATTATTGAAAACTCTGAAGAAGCACCGTGCCGCTATTGGATATACTCTGGATGATCTTAAGGGCATCAGTCCCACTCTATGTCAACATAAAATAAATTTGGAAGCTGATGCCAAACCTGTTTGTGATCCTCAACGACATTTGAATCCTAAAATGAAAGAAGTGGTAAGAAAGGAAATACTCAAGCTTCTGGAGGCAGGTATAATTTATCCCGTTGCTGATAGTCAGTGGGTAAGTCCTGTCCATTGTATCCCTAAGAAGGGAGGTATTACTGTTGTCCCTAATGATAAAGATGAATTGATTCCGCAAAGAATTATCACAGGTTATAGGATGGTAATTGATTTTCGTAAATTAAATAAGGCTACTAAGAAAGATCATTACCCCTTACCTTTTATTGATCAAATGCTAGAAAGATTATGAAAACATACACATTATTGCTTTCTACATGGTTATTCCGGTTTTTCTCAAATACCTGTGTCGGCTAAAGATCAATCAAAGACTACTTTTACATGCCCTTTTGGTACTTTTGCTTATAGACGTATGCCTTTCAATTTATGTAATGCACCTGCTACCTTTGAAAGATGCATGATGGCTATATTCTCTGACTTTTGCGAAAAGATTTGTGAGGTTTTCATGGACGAATTTTCCGTCTATGGTTCCTCTTTTGATGATTTCTTGAGCAATCTTGCTCGAGTCTTGCAGAGATGTTAAGAAACTAATCTTGTCTTGAATTGGCAAAAGTGCCACTTTATGGTTAATGAAGGTATTGTCTTGGGGCACAAAGCTTCTGAAAGAGGTATTGAAGTTGATAAAGCCAAGGTTGATGCTATTGAAAAGATGACATGTCCCAAGGACATCAAAGGTATAAGAAGTTTCCTTGGTCACGCCGAATTTTATAGGAGGTTCATTAAGGACTTCTCAAAAATCTCTCGGCCTCTGACTAATTTATTACAAAAAGATGTACCATTTGTCTTTGATGATGATTGTGTAGAAGCATTTGAAATACTTAAGAAAGCATTAGTCTCTGCACCTGTTGTTCAGCCACCTGATTGGAATTTACCATTTGAAATTATGTGTGATGCTAGTGATTATGTTGTAGGTGCTGTTCTAGGGCAAAGAGTTGATAAGAAATTAAATGTTATCCATTATGCTAGTAAGACTCTAGACAATGCTCAAAGAAATTATGCTACTACCGAAAAGGAACTTTTAGCAGTTGTATTTGCTTGTGATAAATTTAGACCCTATATTGTTGATTCTAAAGTAACTATTCACACAGATCATGCTGCTATTAAATATCTTATGGAAAAGAAAGATGCAAAACCTAGACTTATTAGATGGGTTCTCCTGCTGCAAGAATTTGATTTACATATTGTTGATAGAAAAGGAGCTGAGAACCCCGTGGCAGACAACTTATCTAGGTTAGAGAATGTTCTTGATGACCCACTACCTATTGATGATAGCTTTCCTGATGAACAATTAAATGTTATAAGCACTTCTCGTAGCACTCCATGGTATGCTGATTATGCTAATTATATTGTTGCTAAATTTATACCACCTAGCTTCACATACCAACAAAAGAAAAAGTTTTTCTATGACTTGCGACATTACTTTTGGGATGACCCACATCTTTATAAAGAAGGAGTAGATGGTGTTATTAGACATTGTGTACCTGAGCATGAACAGGAACAGATCCTACGCAAGTGTCACTCCGAAGCTTATGGAGGACACCACGCTGGAGATAGAACTGCACATAAGGTATTGCAATCCGGTTTTTATTGGCCTACTCTCTTCAAGGATGCCCGTAAGTTTGTTTTGTCTTGCGACGAATGTCAAAGAATTGGTAATATTAGTAGACGTCATGAAATGCCTATGAATTATTCACTTGTTATTGAACCATTTGATGTTTGGGGCTTTGATTATATGGGACCTTTTCCTGCCTCTAATGGATATACTCATATTTTAGTTGATGTTGATTACGTTACTAAGTGGGTAGAAGCTATTCCAACTAGTAGTGCTGATCATAACACTTCTATTAAAATGCTAAAGGAAGTTATTTTTCCGAGGTTTGGAGTCCCTAGATATTTAATGACTGATGGTGGTTCACACTTTATTCATGGTGCTTTCCGCAAGATGCTTGCTAAATATGACGTTAATCATATAATTGCATCTCCATATCACCCGCGGTCTAGTGGTCAGGTAGAATTGAGCAATAGAGAGACTGTCAATAGGTCTAGAAAGAATTGGTCCAAGAAACTTGATGATGCATTATGGGCCTATAGAACTGCATATAAAAATCCTATGGGTATGTCTCTGCATAAAACGGTTTATGGAAAAGCTTGTCACTTACCTCTCGAACTAGAACATAGGGCATACTGGGCTATTAAAGAGCTCAACTATGATTTCAAACTTGCCGGTGAGAAGAGGTTATTTGATATTAGCTCATTTGATGAATGGAGAACCCAAGCTTATGAAAATGCCAAGTTGTTTAAAGAAAAGGTTAAAAGATGGCATGACAAAAGGATACAAAAGCGTGAGTTTAATGTAGGTGATTATGTATTGCTATACAACTCTCGTTTAAGATTTTTTGCAAGAAAACTTCTCTCTAAATGGTAAGGTCCTTACGTTATCGAGGAGGTCTATCATTCCGGTGCCATAAAAATCAACAACTTCGAAGGCACAAATCCGAAGGTGGTAAACGGTCAAAGGATCAAACACTATATCTCAGGTAATCCTATAAATGTTCAAACTAATATTATTGAAACTGTAACCCCAGAGGAATACATAAAGGACACTTTCCAGAATGTTCCAGACTTCGATAAGGAATAGGTATGTGGTACGGTAACTGAACCGACTCCAAAACAATTTTTAAGGCAATATTTCTCCGTTTTGGAATATTTAGAAAAATAGAAAAATAAGTAGCAGTTCGGGGAGGACACGAGGGTGGAGGGCGCGCCCTACCCCCTGGGCGCGCCCCCCTACCTCGTGAGCACCTCGTGTGCCCTCCGGACTTCGTTTTCTTGCACGATACGTATTTTGGTCGGTAAAAATTCATTATATATACTCCCAAAGGTTTTGACTCTCGTATCACGCGAATCTCCTCTGTTTTCATTTCGAGCTATTTCTATTGCAGATTAGAGCAAGATGTCTTCCCAAGATTCGGAGGGAGAGAGCCACATGGCTGATTATATTGCAAATCCAAAAGTATATGGGGATGTGGAGCATTATGGCTGGACCACGGAGGAAGAAGAAGACTATGATCCAAAGAGGAAGGAGGAAACGAGTTCCGACGAAGAGGACTATCCCCTACCTCAACCTGGTGATATGCATGTGGACTTCAAGAAGTCAAGCCTCCATAAGGTCCAATCTATCCCGCCTTGTTTCTTGCAGGATAGCAAGGAAGCATTATGCAAAAAGATAATGAAACTTGAGATCGAGAATGAGGATCTGAGGGAGGAAAATTTTAGCCTCGGACGCAAGCTAGAGAAGAAAAATGCAACGACTCCATCATCAACAACACCTCCACCGCCAACAACAAAGAAGGAGACATAATCACATGGGTATGGGCACTCCCTTGGCAGCTTCCAAGCTTAGGGGAGGTGCCCTGGTATCGTATCATCATCACAACTCCTATCTTTACCATTTTTCTTAGTTCGATCCTTTTAGTAGTACCTTGATTTAGTAGAATAAAGTCATGGCATGATCTAGTTTTGAGTTTTGCTTTATGATCCTTCTTTGTAATTGATTCCATGAGCTATATAATAAAGATAAGTGTTGAGTCAAGGGCTTGAGTATTTTGCCATGATCTTGGGTGATTGGAAGAAAAAGAATAAAAAGAATCAAAGAGTTCATATTGATCTTAGTGAAAGTAATGACTCCACATAGAAAGAGTATGATGATTAAAAGTTGTTGGGAGTTGGCAAATATAGCTTTGGTCATCGTTGCAATTAATAGGAAGTAATAAGGAAAGAGAGGTTTCACATATAGATATATTATCATTGGCATCTTTTATGATTGGGAGCACTCATTAAAATATGACATGCTAAAGAGTTGAGGTTGGACAAGGAAGACAACATAATGAGTTATGTTTTCTTACATCCGAGATAAAGTATGTTGTCATGGATCCTCTACCGTGTTGAGCTTGCCTTTCCCCCTCATGCTAGCCAAATTCTCAGCACCAAGTAGAAATACTACTTGTGCTTCCAAATACCCTTAAACCAGTTTTGCCATCAGAGTCCACCATATCTACCTATGGATTGAGTAAGATCCTTCAAGTAAGTTGTCATCGGTGCAAGCAATAAAAATTGCTCTCTAAATATGCATGACTTATTAGTGCAGAGAAATAAGCTTTGTACGAACTTGTTGTGGACGCAATAAAAGCGACGGACTGCATAATAAAGGTTCACATACAAGGGGCAATATAAAGTGATGTTCTTTTGCATTAAGATTTTGTGCATCAACCCTAAACACGCATGACAACCTCTGCTTCCCTCTGCGAAGGGCCTATCTTTTATTATTATCCTCTACCTTATGCAAGAGTCACGGTGATCTTCACCTTTCCCTTTTTATTTTATCCTTTGGCAAGCTCAGCATGTTGGAAAGAACATGATATATATATCTAATTGGATGTGGGGGAGCATGAATTATTATTGTTGACATTACCCTTGAGGTAAAAGGTTGTGGGGCAAAACTATAAGCCCCTATCTTTCTCTGTGTCCGATTAAAACTCCGTAACCACAAGTATTGCGTGAGTGTTAGCAATTATGAAGGACTAAGTGATAGTTGAGTATGTGGACTTGCTTTTAAGCTCTGACATAGACTCTTTCCGATGTTATGATAAATTGCAATTGCTTCAATGACTGAGGTTATAATTTGTTGGTGCTCAATAAGGTTTCTGATTCATACTTTGGCTTTGTGAAAAGATCATCACTTGAACATGAGTAATCATATGACAAAATCTATTTATGTTGCTGTTATGAAATAATCATGATGCCTTCATGTCCGTATTTTATTTTTATCGACGCCTCTACCTCTAAACATGAGGACATATTTATTGTTATCGGCTTTTCGCTTGAGGACAAGCGAGGTCTAAGCTTGCGGGAGTTCATACGTCCATTTTGCATCATGATTTTATGACAATATTTATTGCATTATGGGCTGTTATTTCACGTTATGTCACAATACTTATGGCTATTCTCTCTTATTATAGAAGGTTTACATGAAGAGGGAGAATGCCGGCAGCTGGAATTCTGGGCTGGAAAAGGAGCAAATATTGGAGGCCTATTCTGCGCAACTCCAAAAGTCCTGAAACTCCACGGAATATCTTAAAATAAATAAAGAAAAATCATCACCAAAGATGAAGGCCAGGGGGGCCACACCCTGCTCACGAGGGTGCCCCCCCTGGGCGCACCCCCCTACCTCGTGGGCCCCCTGGTGGCTCTCCGACGCCCATCTTCTTCTATATGAAGTCTTTTGATGAGAAAAAAATAGAAGGCAACCTTTCGGGACGAGACTCTGCCGCCACGAGGCAGAACCTTGGCGGAACCAATCTAGGGCTCCAGCAGAGCTGTTCTGCCGGGGACACTTCCCTCCGGGAGGGGGAAATCATCACCATCGTCATCACCAACGCTCCTCTCATCGGGAGAGGGCAATCTCCATCAAAATCTTCACCAGCACCATCTCATCTCCAAACCCTAGTTCATCTCTTGTATCCAATTCTTGTCTCCAAGTCCGGGATTGGTGCTAGTAGGTTGCTAGTAGGTTTATTTGGTGGAAGATCATATGTTCAGATCCTTTATGCACATTATTACCCCTCTGATTATGAACATGAATATGCTTTGTGAGTAATTACATTTGTTCCTTAGGACAAGGGAGAAGTCTTGCTATTAGTAGTCATGTGAATTTGGTATTCGTTCGATATTTTGATAAGATGTATGTTGTCTAACCTCTAGTGGTGTTATGTGAACGTCGACTACATGAAACTTCACCATTATTTGGGCCTAGAGGAAGGCATTGGGAAGTAATAAGTAGATGATGGGTTGCTAGAGTGACAGAAGCTTAAACCCTAGTTTATGCGTTGCTTCGTAAGGGGCTGATTTGGATCCATATGTTTCATGCTGTGGTTAGGTTTACCTTAATACTTTTGTTGTAGTTGCGGATGCTTGCAATAGAGGTTAATCATAAGTGGGATGCTTGTTCAAGTAAGAACAGCACCCAAGCACCGGTCCTCCCACATATCAAATTATCAAAGTACCGAACGCGAATCATATGAGCGTGATGAAAACTAGCTTGACGATATTCCCATGTGTCCTCGGGAGCGCTTTTCCTATTATAAGAGTTTGTCCAGGCTTGTCCTTTGCTAGAAAAAGGATTGGGCCACCTTGCTGCACTTTATTTACTTTTGTTACTTGTTGCTCGTTACAATTTATCTTATCACAAAACTATCTGTTACCACTTATTTCAGTACTTGCAGAGAATACCTTGCTGAAAACCGCTTGTCATTTCCTTCTGCTCCTCGTTGGGTTCGACACTCTTACTTATCGAAAGGACTACGATAGATCCCCTATACTTGTGGGTCATCAGTGCCTAGCTTTGGGTTCAATCTTGCGGTGTCCTTTCCCAGTAACAGCAGGGGCAGCAAGGCATGTATTGTATTGTTGCCATCGAGGATAAAAAGATGGGGTTTATATCATATTGCTTAGGTTTATCCCTCTACATCATGTCATCTTGCCTAATGTGTTACTCTGTTCTTATGAACTTAATACTCTAGATGCATGCTGGATAGCGGTCGATGTGTGGAGTAATAGTAGTAGATGCAGAATCGTTTCGATCTACTTGTCGCGGACGTGATGCCTATATACATGATCATGCCTAGATATTCTTGTAACTATGCACTTTTCTATCAATTGCTCGACAGTAATTTGTTCACCCACCGTAATACTTATGCTATCTTGAGAGAAGCCACTAGTGAAACCTATGGCCCCCGGGTCTATTTTCCATCATATAAGTTTCCGATCTATTTTATTTTGCAATCTTTACTTTCCAATCTATATCATAAAAATACCAAAAATATTCATCTTATTATCTCTATCAGATCTCACTTTTGCAAGTGGCCGTGAAGGGATTGACAACCCCTTTATCGCGTTGGTTGCAAGGTTCTTATTTGTTTGTGCAGGTACAAGGGATTTGCGTGTAGCCTCCTACTGGATTGATACCTTGGTTCTCAAAAAACTGAGGGAAATACTTACGCTACTTTGCTGCATCACCCTTTCCTCTTCAAGGGAAAACCAACGCATGCTCAAGAGGTAGCAAGAAGGATTTCTGGCGCCGTTGTCGGGGATTCTACGCACAAGTCAAGACATACCAAGTAACCATCACAAACTCTTATCCCTCTCGCATTACATTATTTGCCATTTGCCTCTCGTTTTCCTCTCCCCCACTTCACCCTTGCCATTTTATTTGCCCTTTCTTTCGTGTTTGCCTCTTTTTCGCTTGTCTCTTGTGTGCTTGTGTGTTGGATTGTTTGTCATGATGGCTGAAGATAATATTAAATTGTGTGATTTTTCTAATACCAACAACAATGATTTTCTTAGCACTCTGATTGCTCCTGTTACCGATGCTGAATCTTGTGAAATTAATGCTGCTTTGTTGAATCTTGTCATAAAAGATCAATTCTCTGGCCTTCCTAGTGAAGATACCGCTACTCATCTAAACAACTTTGTTGATTTGTGTGATATGCAAAAGAAGAAAGACGTGGATAATGATATTGTTAAATTGAAGCTATTTTTGTTTTTTCTTAGAGGTCGTGCTAAAACTTGGTTTTCGTCTTTGCCTAAAAATAGTATTGATTCATGGAATAAGTGCAAAGATGCTTTTATCTCTAAGTATTTTCCTCCTACTAAGATCATCTCTCTTAGAAACGATATTATGAATTTTAAGCAACTTGATCATGAGCATGTTGCACAATCTTGGGAGAGGATGAAATTAATGATTCGCACTTGCCCTACACATGGATTAAATTTATGGATGATCATACAAAATTTTTTATGCCGGATTGAAATTTTGCTTCTAGAAATCTTTTAGATTCGGCCGCGGGAGGCACTTTTATGGAAATCACTTTAGGAGAAGCTACTAAACTCCTAGATAATATTATGGTTAATTATTCTCAATGGCACATCGAAAGATCTACTAGTAAAAAGGTTCATGCGATAGAAGAGATTAATGTTTTGAGTGGAAAGATGGATGAACTTATGAAATTGTTTGCTAATAAGAGTGCTCCTATTGATTTGTCTTTGTCTACTTTGATTGAGAATAATAATGAATCTATGGATGTGAATTTTGTTGGTAGGAATAATTTTGGTAACAACGCGTATAGAGGAAACTTTAATCCTAGGCCGTTTCCTAGTAATTCCTCTAATAATTATGGTAATTCCTACAACAACTCTTATGGAAATTTTAATAAGATGCCCTCTGATTTTGAGATTAGTGTTAAAGGGTTTATGATTTCTCAAAAGAATTTCAATGCTTTGCTTGAAGAAAAATTGCCTAAGATTGACGAGTTGGCTAGGAACGTGGATAGAATTTCTCTTGATGTTGATTATCTGAAACTTAGATCTATTCCACCTAAGCATGATATCAATGAGTCTCTCAAATCTATGAGAATTTCCATTGATGAGTGGAAGGAAAGAACCTCTAGAATGTGTGCTAAGAAAGATTGCTTTGTAAAAGTGTGTTCTTCTAGTTTTCATGATAATAGCGATAAAGATCTAAAAGTGATTGATGTGTCTCCTATTAAATCTTTGTTTTGCAATATGAATCTTGATAATTATGGGACTGGAGATGAGTCAACTTTAGTTAAAAGGGGTCCCAATGATTCGGAGTTTTTAGATCTTGATGCAAAAATTGGTAAAAGTGGGATTGAAGAGGTCAAAACTTTACATAGCAATGAACCTACTATTTTGGATTTCAAGGAATTTAATTATGATAATTGTTCTTTAATAGATTATATTTCCTTGTTGCAATCCGTGTTAAAATCTCCTCATGCTTATAGTCAAAATAAAGCTTTTACTAAACATATCGTTGATGCTTTGATGCAATCTTATGAAGAAAAACTTGAATTAGAAGTTTATATCCCTAGGAAACTTTATGATGAGTGGGAACCTACTATTAAAATTAAAATTAAAGAACATGAATGCTATGTTTTGTGTTATTTGGGTGCTAGTGTTTCCACGATTCCAAAAACTTTGTGTGATGTGTTAGGTTTCCGTGAATTTGATGTTTGCTCTTTAAACTTGCACCTTGCAGATTCCACTATTAAGAAACCTATGGGAAGGATTAATGATGTTCTTATTGTTGCAAATAGGAATTATGTGCCCGTAGATTTTATTGTTCTTAATATATATTGCAATCTTTCATGTCCTATTATTCTTGGTAGACCTTTCCTTAGAACGATTGGTGCAATTATTGATATGAAAGAAGGAAATATTAGATTCCAATTTAAATTAAGGAAAGGCATGGAACACTTTCCTAGGAAGAAAATCAAATTACCTTATGAATCTATTATGAGAGCCACCTATGAATTGAATACCAAAGATGGCAATACTTAGATCTACTCTCGCTTTTATGCCTAGCTAGGGGCGTTAAACGATAGCGCTTGTTGGGAGGCAACCCAATTTTATTTTTGTCATTTACTTATTTATACTGTTTAGTAATGATTAATTCATCTAGCCTCTGGTTAGTTGTGGTTTTATGTTTTAATTAGTGTTTGTGCCAAGTAGAACCTATAGGATCATCTTGGGTGATAGTTAATTTGATCTTGCTGAAAAACAGAAACTTTTGCGCGCACGAGAATAATTTTAATAAATCAAAAAAACTTGATTTTTAGTTGATTATTTTTGCAGAAGATAAATAAAGAAATTGCCTAGGGTTTCCAATTTTGGTAGAATTTTTGGGGTTCCAGAAGTATTCGAAAGTTACAGATTACTACAGACTGTTCTGTTTTTGACAGATTCTGTTTTTCGTGTGTTGTTTGCTTATTTTGATGAATCTATGGCTAGTATCGGGGAGTATGAACCATAGAGAAATTGTAATAGAGTAGGTTTAACAAAAATATAAATAAAGAATGAGTTCATTACAGTACCTTAAAGTGGTGGTTTGTTTTATCTTGCTAACGGAGCTCATGAGATTTTCTGTTGAGTTTTGTGTTGTGAAGTTTTCAAGTTTTGGGTAAAGATTTGATGGATTATGGAATATGGAGTGGCAAGAGCCTAAGCTTGGGGATGCCCAAGGCACCCCAAGGTAAAATTCAAGGACAACCAAAAGCCTAAGTTTGGGGATGCCCCAGAAGGCATCCTCTCTTTCATCTTTGTCTATCGGTAACTTTACTTGATGCTATATTTTTATTCACCACATGATATGTGTTTTGCTTGGAGCGTCTTGTATGATTTGAGTCTTTACTTTTTAGTTTACCACAATCAGCCTTGCTGTACACACCTTTTGGGAGAGACACACATGAATCAGAATTTATTAGAATACTCTATGTGCTTCACTTATATATTTTGAGCTAGATAATTTTGCTCTAGTGCTTCACTTATATCTTTTTAGAGCACGGCGGTGGTTTTATTTTGTAGAAATTATTGATCTCTCATGCTTCACTTATATTATTTTGAGAGTCTTTTAGAACAGCATGGTATTTGTTTTGGTTATAAAATTAGTCCTAATATGATGGGCATCCAAGATAGGTATAATAAAAACTATCATATAAAGTGCATTGAACACTATGATCAATTTGATACTTGATAATTTTTTTGAGATATAAAGGTGGTAATGTTAGAGTCATGCTAGTTGGGTAATTATGAAATTGAGAAATACTTGTGTTAAAGTTGGCAAGTCCCATAGCATGCACGTATGGTGAACGTTGTGTGACAAATTTGAAGCATGGGGTGTTCTTTGATTGCCTTCCTTATGAGTGGAGGTCGGGATCGCCCGATGGTTAACTCCTACCAACTCTTCCCCTAGGAGCATGCGTAGTAGTACTTTGCTTCAAGGGCTAATAAACTTCTGCAATAAGTATATGAGTTCTTTATGATTAATGTGAGTCCATGGATTATACGCACTCTTACCCTTCCGCAATTTGCTATCCTCTACGGTACCGTGCATTGCCCTTTCTCACCTTGAGAGTTGGTGCAAACTTCGCCGGTGCATCCAAACCCCGTGATATGATACGCTCTATCACACATAAACCTCCTTTTATCTTCCTCAAAACAGCCACCATACCTACCTATTATGGCATTTCCATAGCCATTCCGAGATATATTGCCATGCAACTTTCCACCGTTCCGTTTATTATGACACGCTTCGTCATTGTCATATTGCTTTTGCATGATCATGTAGTTGACATCGTATTTGTGGCAAAGCCACCCTTATAATTCTTTCATACATGTCGCTCTTGATTCATTGCATATCCCGGTACACCACCGGAGGCATTCACGTAGAGTCATATTTCGTCCTAAGTATTGAGTTGTAATTCTTGAGTTGTAAATAAATAGAAGTGTGATGATCTTCATTATTAGAGCGTTGTCCCATGTGAGGAAAGGATGATGGAGACTATGATTCCCCCACAAGTCGGGATGAGACTCCGGACTTCATGAAAAATAAAATAGGCCAAAGAAGCCCAAAAAAAGAAGCCAAAGAAGCCCAAATAAAAAAAGAGAAAAAAAGGGGAAAATGAGAGAAAAAGAGAGAAGGGACAATGTTACTATCCTTTTCCACACTTGTGCTTCAAAGTAGCACCATGATCTTCATGATAGAGGTTCTCCTATGTAGTCACTTTCATATACTAGTGGGAATTTTTCATTATAAAACTTGGCTTGTATACTCCAATGATGGGCTTCCTCAAAATGCCCTAGGTCTTCGTGAGCAAGCAAGTTGGATGCACACCCACTTACTTTCTTTTTTATGAGCTTTCATACATTTATAGCTCTAGTGCATCCGTTGCATGGCAATCCCTACTCCTCATATTGACATCAATTGATGGGCATCTCCATAGCCCGTTGATTAGCCGCGTCAATATGAGACTTTCTCCTTTTTTGTTTTCTCACATAATCCCTATCATCATACTCTACTCCACTCATAGTGCTATGTCCATGGCTTACGCTCATGTATTGCGTGAGGGTTGAAAAAGCTGAAGAGCGTTAAAAAGTATGAACCAATTGCTTGGCTGAAATCGGGGTTGTGCATGATAGGAGCATTTTGTGTGACGAAAATGAAGCATGGCCTAACTATATGATTTTGTAGGGATAAGCTTTCTTTGGCTATGTTATTTTGATAAGACATGATTACTTTGTTAGTATGCTTGAAGTATTACTATTTTTATGTCAATATTAAACTTTTATCTTGAATCTTTTGGATCTGAACATTCATGCCACAATAAAGAAAATTACATTGAGAAATATGCTAGGTAGCATTCCAGATCAAAAATTCTGTTTTTATCATTTACCTACTCGAGGACGAGTAGGAATTAAGCTTGGGGATGCTTGATACGTCTCCAATGTATCTATAATTTTTGATTGTTCCATGCTATTATATTACCTATTTTGGATGTTTAATGGGCTTTACTAAACACTTTTATATTACTTTTGGGACTAACCTATTAACCGGAGGCCCAGCCCAAATTGCTGTTTGCCTATTTCAGTGTTTTGCAGAAAAGGAATATCAAACGGAGTCCAAACAGAATGAAACCTTTGGGAGAGTTATTTTTGGAACAAACGCAATCCAGGAGACTTGGAGTGGACGTCAAGAAAAAACGAGGCGGCCACGAGGCAAGGAGGCTTGCCCAGGGGGGTAGGCGCGCCCCCACCCTCGTGGCTCCCCTGACCGACTTCCTTCGCCTATATATACTCATATACCCTGAAAACATCCAGGAGCACCACGAAACCCTATTTCCACCGCCGCAACCTTCTGTACCCGTGAGATCCCATCTTGGGGCCTTTTCCGGTGCTCCGCCGGAGAAGGAATCGATCACGGAGGGCTTCTACATCAACACCATAGCCTCTCCGATGAAGTGTGAGTAGTTTACCACAGACCTTCGGGTCCATAGTTATTAGCTAGATGGCTTCTTCTCTCTCTTTGGATCTCAATACAAAATTCTCCTCAATCTTCTTGGAGATCTATTCGATGTAATTCTTTTTGCGGTGTGTTTGTCGAGATCCGATGAATTGTGGGTTTATGATCAAGATTATCTATGAACAATATTTGAATCTCCTCTGAATTCTTTTATGTATGATTTGTTATATTTGCAAGTCTCTTCGAATTATCAGTTTGGTTTGGCCTACTAGATTGATATTTCTTGCAATGGGAGAAGTGCTTAGCTTTGGGTTCAATTTTGCAGTGTCCTTTCCAAGTGACAGCAGGGACAGCAAGGCACGTATTGTATTGTTGCCATCGAGGATAAAAGGATGGGGTTTATATCATATTGCTTGAGTTTATCCCTCTACATCATGTCATCTTGCCTAATGTGTTACTCTGTTCTTATGAACTTAATACTCTAGATGCATGCTGGATAGCGATCGATGTGTGGAGTAATAGTAGTAGATGCAGAATCGTTTCGATCTACTTGTCTCACACGTGATGCCTATATACATGATCATGCCTAGATATTCTCATAACTATGCACTTTTCTACCAATTGCTCGACAGTAATTTGTTCACCCGCCGTAATACTTGTGCTATCTTGAGAGAAGCCACTAGTGAAACCTATGGCCCCCAGGTCTATTTTGCATCATATAAGTTTCCGATCTATTTATTTTGCAATCTTTACTTTCCAATCTATATCATAAAAATACCAAAAATATTTATCTTATTATCTCTACAGATCTCACTTTTGCAAGTGGCCGTGAAGGGATTGACAACCCCTTTATCGCGTTGGTTGCAAGGTTCTTATTTGTTTGTGCAGGTACGAGGGATTTGCGTGTAGCCTCCTACTGGATTGATACCTTGGTTCTCAAAAACGGAGGGAAATACTTACGCTACTTTGCTGCATCACCCTTTCCTCTTCAAGGGAAAACCTATGCATGCTCAAGAGGTAGCAATCACCCTCAAACAAACGGCCAGGTCGAATGGGCTAATGGCCTGATAATGAGCGGCATCAAACCCGGACTTGTGTGCTCCCTAAAGGAGTTGGATAAACACTGGGTCGAGGAACTCGATTCCATACTCTGGGGGCTGCGAACCGCACGACCGGATACACACCATTCTTCATGGTGTACGGCACAGAGGCCGTCTTTCCCTGTGACATTATTCATGACTCACCTCGAGTGCGCATGCATGAAGAGAGAGAAGCCGAGCTCGATCAGCAGGACGATCTAGATGGCCTGGAGGAGGAGCATGATGTCGTGAAGGCCCGTTCCGCATTCTATCAACAACAAGCTTGAAGATACCAAAGCAGAGAGGTGTGGGCAAAGACTTATAACATCGGTGATCTTGTCTTATGCCTCCCAGAGAAGAAAAAGGATAAACTCGAACCAAAATGGGAGGGTCCCTTCATTATCGATGAAGTTCTCACGGGAGGAGCCTACCACCTTTGCAATGCATCGGACAAGCGCCTAGAGCCGAACCCTTGGAACATGGCCTGGCTCCGAAGGTTCTATGCATAAATCCGGTCATGCTTATTACTCGTTCTATTTTTCTCCTTTTCAAATTTTTCCTTCCTTTTTATATAGGGCCAAATACATTTTTGCCCCTAGTTGGAACCCACCCACGGGGTTTGCCCTTAATTTTCCACCTTGCTCAGTTTTTCCCTTAGATTTGTCCCAGGGCTTGCTCGAATGCCCTTCCGTGACAGCCCCATGTGGTCAGCGCCGTTTGACCATGGTTTTGCGTCGTTTTGGAAATTTTTACCCCTGGTTCGATATCCCTAGCATTTTAGTCGTCTGCTACCTTGCGCTAGACAGAAGAAAGGAGGCGGAAGGAAGAGGGGGCGGAAGGAAGGAGCTGTTGGAGGGGGCATCGTGCATGCTTTCCCACGGCCATGGAGATGTTAGGTATGTCATCGAAGAGCTCGTCGTCGGCCGCCGCTGAAGAGGTTATTTGTAATACGTAGAGTAAAATTTCCCCATTTTCTAGGGTTAGCTCAAATTTGGGGTGATTTATGTTGTTTTGGTCAAATTAGGTGGATGGGGTAGGAATTGTGCAGCACAGCTCAGAGTATTACTTGCCAGACTCCACCTTCTCCGGCCTGGAGTATCGCTTGAAGCATCGTTGTCCAGGGCATGGCCTAATCTCTGCTCGTCGTGTCTTGTGGGGTGGAGCTAGCACCGGTCATTGATTTTTGGGTTGCCCCCTGGTTGTAAGAATTTGAACTGCATTTTACATTCTTGGGTTTGAATTCATGACGAAGCGCTCGACATCGGATCTAATCGAAAAGTGTTCATGTAGTTGCCAGATGAATGTGAGTGGGTTGTTTGGGTTGACCCTGCACCTCCAGCAAGAGTTGGTCTAGCTTTCGAAGATTTGCATGCAACGCTTGAAGCTAGCTGGATCAAAAGTCACAAGTTGGAGAAGCAAGCAGTTGAACTAGCGAAGAGAAATCGTGCACTGACCAAAGAATTGAAGGAAAGAAAGGAAATGATGCGCGTTTGGACAATGTTTTTCCTTATAGTTACAATTTGTTTGCTAGCTATCGCAATGCTAGTGTGTGCACAAAATGCACACTAAAATTTCATTGTTAATGTAGTAGCTTGTGTATTGTTAGTTATGAATGCACTAATGTATGAGTGCAGTGGTGTATGAACGCACTGATGTATTTGCAGTTTATGATCTATGAATCTATGTGAAGGTAGTGCCTCATAAGTTATGCACTGATATGATCTATGTGAAGATGTTAGGAGACAACATAGTTCCAAATTCAATAGCAAACCACCCACTTCAATTGCATACTACTTCACACAACATAGTACCAAATTCAGGTTCACAAACTACCAATTTCAGGAACATAGTACTTCAAAGAACATAGTACTAAATTCAGTTCACAAACTAGAGTGCACAGTGCACATAGATATCAACTACAGATAGTTCAAACATGACATAAAAGACCATCCCAAACTGATAGTTTCACACATGACAACACTTTTGATTTGCCCCTTTTACTCCTGGTGTTTCCTGTTGGGTTTGGCATCTCCTTAGCTCTGCTTATAGTCACTTTTGCTGGGATTTGGGGCACATCAGCCTGCACTTCCTCTTGAGTTCCAGCGGTTTTGCCATGCATATTGCTGTTGGGGAACGTAGCAGAAATTCAAAATTTTCCTACGTGTCACCAAGATCTATCTATGGAGAGACCAGCAATGAGTAGAAAGAGAGTGCATCTACATACCCTTGTAGATCGCTAAGCGGAAGCGTTCAAGTGAACGGGGTTGATGGAGTCGTACTCGTCGTGATTCAAATCACCGATGATCCTAGTGCCGAACGGACGGCACCTCCGCGTTCAACACACGTACAGCCCGGTGACGTCTCCCACGCCTTGATCCAGCAAGGAGAGAGGGAGAGGTTGAGGAAGACTCCATCCAACAGCAGCACAACGGCGTGGTGGTGGTGGAGGAGCGTGGCAATCCAGCAGGGCTTCACCAAGCACCATGGGAGAGGAGGAGTAGGAAGAGAGGTAGGGCTGTGCCAGAACTTCGTGTATAGCTCCCATGCGCCTCCCCACTATATATAGGGGTGGAGGGGCTGGTTTCTTGCCCTCCAAGTCCATTGGGGCGTTGGCCAAGGTGGGAGGAAAGAAATCTCATTATTTCCTTCCCCACCGATTGTTATCCCCCCTTTTTAGGGATCTTGATCTTATCCCTTCGGGATATGATCTTATTCCTTCTAAGGGGGGATCTTGGTGCGCCTTGACCAGGGGTGTGGGGCCTTGCCCCCACTACCCATGTCCATGTGGGTCCCCCATGCAGGTGGGCCCCACTCCGGAACCTTCTAGAACCTTCCCGGTACAATACCGAAAAATCCCGAACATTTTCCGGTGGCCAAAATAGGACTTCCCATATATAAATCTTTACCTCCGGACCATTCCGGAACTCCTCGTGACGTCCGGGATCTCATCCGGGACTCCGAACAACATTCGGTAACCACATACAAACTTCCTTTATAACCCTAGCGTCATCGAACCTTAAGTGTGTAGACCCTACGGGTTCGGGAGACATGTAGACATGACCGAGACGTTCTCCGGTCAATAACCAACAACGGGATCTGGATACCCATGATGGCTCCCATATGTTCCACGATGATCTCATCGGATGAACCACGATGTCAAGGACTTAATCAATCCCGTATTCAATTCCCTTTGTCTATCGGTATGTTACTTGCCCGAGATTCGATCGTCGGTATCCAATACCTTGTTCAATCTCGTTACCGGCAAGTCTCTTTACTCGTTCCGTAACACATCATCCCGTGATCAACTCCTTGGTCACATTGCGCATATGATGATGTCCTACCGAGTGGGCCCAGAGATACCTCTCCGTTTACACGGAGTGACAAATCCCAGTCTCGATCCGCATAAAACAATAGATACTTTCGGAGATACCTGTAGTGCACCTTTATAGTCACCCAGTTACGTTGTGACGTTTGATACACCCAAAGCACTCCTACGGTATCCAGGAGTTACACGCTCTCATGGTCAAAGGAAGAGATACTTGACATTGGCAAAGCTCTAGCAAACGAACTACACGATCTTTGTGCTATGCTTAGGATTGGGTCTTGTCCATCACATCATTCTCCTAATGATGTGATCCCGTTATCAACGACATCCAATGTCCATAGCCAGGAAACCATGACTATCTGTTGATCACAACGAGCTAGTCAACTAGAGGCTCACTAGGGACATATTGTGGTCTATGTATTCACACGTGTATTACGATTTCCGGATAATACAGTTATAGCATGAATAAAAGACAATTATCATGAACAAGGAAATATAATAATAATACTTTTATTATTGCCTCTAGGGCATATTTCCAACAGTCTCCCACTTGCACTAGAGTCAATAATCTAGTTCACATCGCCATGTGATTAACACTCACAGGTCACATCGCCATGTGACTAATACCCAAGAGTTTACTAGAGTCAGTAGTCTAGTTCACATCACTATGTGATTAACACTCAATGAGTTTTATGTTTGATCATGTTGCTTGTGAGAGAGGTTTTAGTCAACGGGTCTGAACCTTTCAGATCCGTGTGTGCTTTACAAATCTCTATGTCATCTCCTAGATGCAGCTACCACACTCTATTTGGAGCTATTCCAAACAACTGTTCTACTTGGAGCTATTCTAAATTATTGCTCCATTATATGTATCCGGTCTCTCTACTCAGAGCTATCCGGATAGGTGTCAAGCTTGCATCATCGTAACCTTTACGACGAACTCTTTTACCACCTCCATAATCGAGAAAATTCCTTAGTCCACTAGTTACTAAGGATAACTTTGACCGCTGTCCTGTGAGCCATTCTTGGATCACTCTTGTACCCCTTGACTGACTCATGGCAAGGCACACTTCAGGTGCGGTACACAGCATAGCATACTGAAGAGCCTACGTCTTAAGCATAGGGGACGACCTTCGTCCTTTCTCTCTATTCTGCCGTGGTCGAGCTTTAAGTCTTAACTTCGTACCTTACAACTCAGGCAAGAACTCCTTCTTTGACTGGTCCATCTTGAACACCTTCAAGATCATGTCAAGGTATGTGCTCATTTGAAAGTATTATTAAGCATTTTGATCTATCCTTATAGATCTTGATGCTCAATGTTCAAGTAGCTTAATCCAGGCTTTCCATTGAAAAACACTTTCAAAATAACCCTATATGCTTTCCAGAAATTCTACGTCATTTCTGATCAACAATATGTCAACAACATATACTCATCAGAAATTCTATAGTGCTCCCACTCACTTCTTTGGAAATACAAGTTTCTCATAAACTTTGTACAAACCCAAAATTTTTGATCATCATCAAAGCATACATTCCAACTCCGAGATGCTCACTCCAGTCCTTAGAAGGATTGCTGGAGCTTTGCATACTTATTAGCATCTTTCGGGATTGACAAAACCTTCCGGTTGTATCACATACAACCTTTCCTCATTAAAATCGTCGAGGAAACAATGTTTTGACATCCTATCTGCAAGATTTCATAAATAATGCAGTAATCGCTAATATAATTCCAACAGACTCTTAGCATCGCTACGAGTGAGAAAATCTCATCATAGTCAACTCCTTGAACTTGTCGGAAAACATCTTAACGACAAGTCGAGCTTTCTTAATGGTGACATTTACCATCATTGTCCGTCTTCCTTTTGAAATCCATCTGTACTCATTAGCCTTACGACCATCGAGCCGTTCTGCCAAAGTCTACACTTTGTTTTCATACATGGATCCTCTCTCGGATTTTATGGCCTCAAGCCATTTATCGGAATCCGGGCCCACCATCGCTTCTCCATAGCTCGTAGGTTCATTGTTGTCTAGCAACATGACCTTCAAGACAGGATTACGTACCACTCTGAAGTAGTACGCATCCTTGTCATCCTACGAGGTTTGGGAGTGACTTGATCCGAAGTTTCATGATCAATATCATAAGCTTCCACTTCAATTGGTGTAGGTGCCACAGGAACAACTCCCTGTGCCCTGTCACACACTAGTTGAAGAGACGGTTCAATAACCTCATCAAGTCTCCACCATCCTCCCACTCAATTCTTTCGAGAGAAACTTTTCCTCGAGAAAGGACCCGATTCTAGAAACAATCCATATTGCTTTCGGATCTGAATTAGGAGGTATACCCAACTGTTTTGGGTTTCCTATGAAGATGCATTTTATCCGCTTTGGGTTCGAGCTTATCAACCTGAAACTTTTTCATATAAGCGTCGCAGCCCCAAACTTTTAAGAAACGACAACTTAGGTTTCTCTAAACCATAATTCATACGGTGTCATCTCATCGGAATTACGTGGTGCCCTATTTAAAGTGAATGTGGTTGTCTCTAATGCCTAACCCATGAACGATAGTGGTAATTCGATAAGAGACATCATGGTACGCACCATATCCAATAGGGTGCAACTATGATGTTCGGACACACCATCACATTATGGTGTTCCAGGCGGTATTAATTGCGAAACAATTTCCACAATGTCTTAATTGTGTGCCAAAACTCGTAACTCAGATATTCATCTCTATGATCATATCATAGACATTTTATCCTCTTGTCACAATGATCTGCTACTTCACTCTGAAATTACTTGAACCATTCAATAATTCAGACTTGTGTTTCATCAAGTAAATATACTCAACATTTACTCGAATCATCTGTGAAGTAAGAACATAATGATATTCACTGCATGCCTCAGCACTCATTCGACTGCACACATCAAAATGTGTTACTTCCAACAAGTTGCTATCTTGTTCCATCTTACTGAAAATGAGGCTTTTCAGTCATCTTGCCCATGTGGTATGATTTGCATATCTCAAGTGATTCAAAATCAAGTGAGTCCGAACGATCCATTTGCATGGAGTTTCTTCATGCATATACACCAATAGACATGGTTCGCATGTCTCAAACTTTTCAAAAATGAGTGAGTCCAAAGATCCATCAACATGGAGCTTCTTCATGCGTTTTATACCATTATGACTTACATGGCAGTGCCACAAGTAAGTGGTACTATCATTACTATCTTATATCTTTTGGCATGAAAATGTGTATCACTACGACCGAGATTCAATAAACCATTCCTTTAGGTGCAAGACCATTGAAGGTATTATTCAAAAATAGAGTAACCATTATTCTCCTTAAATGAATAACCGTATTGCGATAGACATAATCCAATCATGTCTATGCTCAACGCAAACACCAATCTCGGTGGTAGAGGGAGCGTGCGATGCTTGATCATATCAACCTTGGAAACACTTCCAACATATATCGTCAGCTCACCTTTAGCTAGTCTCCGTTTATTCCGTAGCTTTTATTTCGAGTTACTAACACTTAGCAACCGAACCGGTATCCAATACCCTGGTGCTACTAGGAGTACTAGTAAAGTACACATTAACATAATGTATATCCAATATACTTCTATCGACCTTGCCAGCCTTCTCATCTACCAAGTATCTAGGGTAATGCTGCTCCAGTGGTTGTTCCCCTTATTACAGAAGCACTTAGTCTCGAGTTTGGGTTCAACCTTGGGTTTCTTCACTAGAGCAGCAGCTGAATTGCCGTTTCATGAAGTATCCCTTTGTTCCCTTGCCCTTCTTGAAACTAGTGGTTTCACCAACCATCAACAATTGATGTTCCTTCTTGATTTCTACTTTCGCGGTGTCAAACATCATGAATATTTCAAGGATCATCATATCTATCCCTGATATGTTATAGTTAATCACGAAGCTCTAGCAGCTTGGTGGCAATGACTTTGGGGAAACATCACTATCTCATCTGGAGGATCAACTCCCACTCGATTCAAGTGATTGTTGTGCTCAGACAATCTGAGCACAAGCTCAACGATTGAGCTTTTCTCCCTTCGTTTGCAGGCTAAGAAAATCGTCGGAGGTCTTATACCTCTTGACGTGGGCACGAGCCTGAAATCCCAATTTCAGCCCTCGAAACATCTCATATGTTCCGCGACATTTCGAAAACGTCTTTGGTGCCTCTACTTAAACCATTTAATTGAACTATCACGTAGTTATCAAAACGTGTATGTCCGATGTTTGCAACATCGACAAACGACGTTGGGGTTCAGCACACTGAGCGGTGCATTAAGGACATAAGCTTTCTACTGATCACATAATCGCTACTATCAACTTTCAACTATATTTTCTCTAGGAACATATCTAAACAGTGGAACTAAAGCGCGAGCTTACGACATAATTTGCAAAAGGTCTTTTGACTATGTTCAGGATAATTAAGTTCATCTTATGAACTCCCACTTAGATAGACATCCCTCTGGTCATCTAAGTGATCACATGATCCGAGTCAACTAGGCCGTGTCCGATCATCACGTGAGACGGACTAGTCATCATCGGTGAACATCTTCATGTTGATCGTATCTACCATACGACTCATGCTCGACCTTTCGGTCTCCGTGTTCCGAGGCCATGTCTGCACATGCTAGGCTCGTCAAGTTAACCCTAAGTGTTTTCGCTGTGTAAAACTATCTTACACCCGTTGTATGTGAACGTAAGAATCCATCACACCCGATCATCACGTGGTGCTTAGAAGCGACGAACTGTAGCAACGGTGCACAGTTAGGGGAGAACACTTCTTGAAATTTTGTAAGGGATCATCTTATTTACTACCGTCGTCCTAAGCAAACAAGATGCATAAACATGATAAACATCACATGCAATCAAATAGTGACATGATATGGCCAATATCATTTTGCTCCTTTTGATCTTCATCTTCGGGGCTCCATGATCATCATCGTCACCGGCACGACACCATGATCTCCATCATCATGATCTCCATCATCATGTCTTCATGAAGTTGTCACGCCAACGACTACTTCTACTTCTATGACTAACGCGTTTAGCAATAAAGTAAAGTAGTTTACATGGCGTTCTTCAATGACACGCAGGTCATACAATAAATAAAGACAACTCCTATGGCTCCTGCCGGTTGTCATACTCATCGACATGCAAGTCGTGAATCCTATTACAAGAACATGATCAATCTCATACATCACATATCATTCATCACATTCTTCTTGGCCATATCACATCACATAGCATACCCTGCAAAAACAAGTTAGACGTCCTCTAATTGTTGTTGCATGTTTTACGTGGCTGCTATGGGTTTCTAGCAAGAACGTTTCTTACCTACGCAAGACCACAACGTGACATGCCAATTGCTATTTACCCTTCATAAGGACCCTTTTCATCGATTCCGTTCCGACTAAAGTGGGAGAGACTGGCACCCGCTAGCCACCTTATGCACCAAGTGCATGTCAATCGGTGGAACCTGTCTCACGTAAGAGTACGTGTAAGGTCGGTCCGGGCCGCTTCATCCCACAATACCGTAGAAACAAGATTGGACTAGTAACGGTAAGCATATTGAACAACATCAACGCCCACAACTACTTTGTGTTCTACTCGTGCAAAGAATCTACGCAATAGACCTAGCTCATGATGCCACTGTTGGGGAACGTAGCAGAAATTCAAAATTTTCCTACGTGTCACTGAAGGAAATATGCCCTAGAGGCAATAATAAAGTTATTATTTATTTCCTTATAATCATGATAAATGTTTATTATTCATGCTAGAATTGTATTTACCGGAAACATAATACATGTGTGAATACATAGACAAACATAGTGTCACTAGTATGCCTCTACTTGACTAGCTCGTTAATCAAAGATGGTTATGTTTCCTAACCATAAACAAAGAGTTGTTATTTGATTAACGAGGTCACATCATTAGTAGAATGATCTGATTGACATGACCCATTCCATTAGCTTAGCACCCGATCGTTTAGTATGTTGCTATTGCTTTCTTCATGACTTATACATGTTCCTATGACTATGAGATTATGCAACTCCCGTTTACCGGAGGAACACTTTGGGTACTACCAAACGTCACAACGTAACTGGGTGATTATAAAGGAGTACTACAGGTGTCTCCAATGGTCGATGTTGGGTTGGCGTATTTCGAGATTAGGATTTGTCACTCCGATTGTCGGAGAGGTATCTCTGGGCCCTCTCGGTAATACACATCACATAAGCCTTGCAAGCATTACAACTAATATGTTAGTTGTGAGATGATGTATTACGGAACGAGTAAAGAGACTTGCCGGTAACGAGATTGAACTAGGTATTGGATACCGACGATCGAATCTCGGGCAAGTAACATACCGATGACAAAGGGAACAACGTATGTTGTTATGCGGTCTGACCGATAAAGATCTTCGTAGAATATGTAGGAGCCAATATGGGCATCCAGGTTCCGCTATTGGTTATTGACCGGAGACGTGTCTCGGTCATGTCTACATTGTTCTCGAACCCGTAGGGTCCGCACGCTTAAGGTTACGATGACAGTTATATTATGAGTTTATGCATTTTGATGTACCGAAGGTTGTTCGGAGTCCCGGATGTGATCACGGACATGACGAGGAGTCTCGAAATGGTCGAGACATAAAGATTGATATATTGGAAGCCTATGTTTGGACATCGGAAGTGTTCCGGGTGAAATCGGGATTTTACCGGGTTACCGGGAGGTTACCGGAACCCCCCGGGAACCATATGGGCCTTCATGGGCCTTAGTGGAAAGGTGAAAGGGCTGCCCACCAGGGCTGCGCGCCTCCCCCCTTCCCCTAGTCCTATTAGGACTAGGAGAGGTGGCCGGCCACCCTTCTCCTCTTTCCCCCTTTGGGGATTCCTAGTTGGAATAGGATTGGAGGGGAGTCCTACTCCCGGTAGGAGTAGGACTCCTCCTGCGCCACCTCCTCCTGGCCGGCGCCTCCTCCCCCCCTTGGCTCCTTTATATACGGAGGCAGGGGCACCTCTAAACACACAAGTTGACACAAGTTGATCCACGTGATCGATTCCTTAGCCGTGTGCGGTGCCCCCTGCCACCATATTCCTCGATAATACTGTAGCGGAGTTTAGGCGAAGCCCTGCTGCTGTAGTTCATCAAGATCGTCACCACGCCGTCGTGCTGACGGAACTCTTCCCCGACACTTTGTTGGATCGGAGTCCGGGGATCGTCATCGAGCTGAACGTGTGCTCGAACTCGGAGGTGCCGTAGTTTCGGTGCTTGATCGGTTGGATCGTGAAGACGTACGACTACTTCCTCTACGTCGTGTCATCGCTTCCGCAGTCGGTCTGCGTAGGGTACGTAGACAATACTCTTCCCCTCGTTGCTATGCATCACATGATCCTGTGTGCGCGTAGGAAAATTTTTGAAATTACTACGAAACCCAACAGTGGCATCCGAGCCTAGGTTAATGATGTTGATGTTATATGCACGAGTAGAACACAAGTAAGTTGTGGACGATACAAGTCATACTGCCTACCAGCATGTCATACTTTGGTTCGGCGGTATTGTTGGACGAGACGACCCGGACCAACCTTACGCGTACGCTTACGCGAGACCGGTTCCCTCGACGTGCTTTGCACAGAGATGGCTTGCGGGCGACTGCCTCTCCAACTTTAGTTGAACCAAGTATGGCTACGCCCGGTCCTTGCGAAGGTTAAAACGGAGTCTATTTGACAAACTATCGTTGTGGTTTTGATGCGTAGGTGAGATTGGTTCTTACTTAAGCCCGTAGCAGCCACGTAAAACATGCAACAACAAAGTAGAGGACGTCTAACTTGTTTTTGCAGGGCATGTTGTGATGTGATATGGTCAAGGCATGATGCTGAATTTTATTGTATGAGATGATCATGTTTTGTAAACAAGTTATCGGCAACTGGCAGGAGCCATATGGTTGTCGCTTTATTGTATGCAATGCAATCGCGATGTAATGCTTTACTTTATTACTAAACGGTAGTGATAGTCGTGGAAGCATAAGATTGGCGAGACGACAACGATGCTACGATGGAGATCAAGGTGTCGCGCCGGTGACGATGGTGATCATGACGGTGCTTCGGAGATGGAGATCACAAGCACAAGATGATGATGGCCATATCATATCACTTATATTGATTGCATGTGATGTTTATCTTTTTATGCATCTTATCTTGCTTTGATTGACGGTAGCATTATAAGATGATCTCTCACTAAATTATCAAGAAGTGTTCTCCCTGAGTATGCACCGTTGCCAAAGTTCGTCGTGCCCAGACACCACGTGATGATCGGGTGTGATAAGCTCTACGTCCATCTACAACGGGTGCAAGCCAGTTTTGCACACGCAGAATACTCAGGTTAAACTTGACGAGCCTAGCATATGCAGATATGGCCTCGGAACACGGAGACCGAAAGGTCGAGCGTGAATCATATAGTAGATATGATCAACATAACGATGTTCACCATTGAAAACTACTCCATCTCACGTGATGATCGGTTATGGTTTAGTTGATTTGGATCACGTGATCACTTAGAGGATTAGAGGGATGTCTATCTAAGTGGGAGTTCTTTAGTAATATGATTAATTGAACTTAAAATTTATCATGAACTTAGTCCCTGATAGTATCTTGCTTGTTTATGTTGATTGTAGATAGATGGCTCGTGCTGTTGTTCCGTTAAATTTTAATGCGTTCCTTGAGAAAGCAAAGTTGAAAGATGATGGTAGCAATTACACGGACTGGGTCCGTAACTTGAGGATTATCCTCATTGCTGCACAGAAGAATTACGTCCTGGAAGCACCGCTGGGTGCCAGGCCTGCTGCTGGAGCAACGCCAGATGTTATGAACGTCTGGCAGAGCAAAGCTGATGACTACTCAATAGTTCAGTGTGCCATGCTTTACGGCTTAGAATCGGGACTTCAACGACGTTTTGAACGTCATGGAGCATATGAGATGTTCCAGGAGTTGAAGTTAATATTTCAAGCAAATGCCCGGATTGAGAGATATGAAGTCTCCAATAAGTTCTATAGCTGCAAGATGGAGGAGAACAGTTCTGTCAGTGAGCATATACTCAAAATGTCTGGGTATAATAATCACTTGATTCAATTGGGAGTTAATCTTCCGGATGATTGCGTCATCGACAGAATTCTCCAATCACTGCCACCAAGCTACAAGAGCTTCGTGATGAACTATAATATGCAAGGGATGAACAAGACTATTCCCGAGCTCTTCGCAATGCTGAAAGCTGCGGAGGTAGAAATCAAAAAGGAGCATCAAGTGTTGATGGTTAACAAAACCACTAGTTTCAAGAAAAAGGGCAAAGGAAAGAAGAAAGGGGAACTTCAAGAAGAACAGCAAGCCAGTTGCTGCTCAAGATAAGAAACCCAAGTCTGGACCTAAGCCTGAAACTGAGTGCTTCTACTGCAAGCAGACTGGTCACTGGAAGCGGAACTGCCCCAAGTATTTGGCGGATAAGAAGGATGGCAAGGTGAACAAAGGTATATATGATATACATGTTATTGATGTGTACCTTACTAGAGCTCGCAGTAGCACCTGGGTATTTGATACTGGTTCTGTTGCTAATATTTGCAACTCGAAACAGGGACTACAGAATAAGCGGGCACTGGCAAAGGACGAGGTGACGATGCGCGTGGGAAACGGTTCCAAAGTCGATGTGATCGCGGTCGGCACGCTACCTCTACATCTACCTTCGGGATTAATATTAGACCTAAATAATTGTTATTTGGTGCCAGCGTTGAGCATGAACATTATATCTGGATCTTGTTTAATGCGAGACGGTTATTCATTTAAATCAGAGAATAATGGTTGTTCTATTTATATGAGTAATATCTTTTATGGTCATGCACCCTTGAAGAGTGGTCTATTCTTACTAAATCTCGATAGTAGTAATACACATATTCATAATGTTGAAACCAAAAGATGCAGAGTTGATAATGAAAGTGCAACTTATTTGTGGCACTGTCGTTTAGGTCATATCGGTGTAAAACGCATGAAGAAACTCCATACTAATGGACTTTTGGAACCACTTGATTATGAATCACTTGGTACTTGCGAACCGTGCCTCATGGGCAAGATGACTAAAACACCGTTCTCCGGTACTATGGAGAGAGCAACAGATTTGTTGGAAATCATACATACCGATGTATGTGGCCCGATGAATATTGAGGCTCGTGGCGGATATCGTTATTTTCTCACCTTCACAGATGATTTAAGCAGATATGGGTATATTTACTTAATGAAACATAAGTCTGAAACATTTGAAAAGTTCAAAGAATTTCAGAGTGAAGTTGAAAATCATCGTAACAAGAAAATAAAGTTTCTACGATCTGATCGTGGAGGAGAATATTTGAGTTACGAGTTTGGTGTACATTTGAAAAACTGTGGAATAGTTTCGCAACTCACGCCACCCGGAACACCACAGCGTAATGGTGTGTCCGAACGTCGTAATCGTACTTTACTAGATATGGTGCGATCTATGATGTCTCTTACAGATTTACCGCTATCATTTTGGGGTTATGCTTTAGAGACGGCCGCATTCACGTTAAATAGGGCACCATCAAAATCCGTTGAGACGACGCCTTATGAACTATGGTTTGGCAAGAAACCAAAGTTGTCGTTTCTTAAAGTTTGGGGCTGCGATGCTTATGTGAAAAAGCTTCAACCTGATAAGCTCGAACCCAAATCGGAGAAATGTGTATTCATAGGATACCCAAAGGAAACTGTTGGGTACACCTTCTATCACAGATCCGAAGGCAAAACATTCGTTGCTAAGAATGGATCATTTCTAGAGAAGGAGTTTCTCTCGAAAGAAGTGAGTGGGAGGAAAGTAGAACTTGACGAGGTAACTGTACCTGCTCCCTTACTGGAGAGTAGTTCATCACAGAAAACTGTTTCAGTGACACCTACACCGGTTAGTGAGGAAGCCAATGATAATGATCATGAAACTTCAGATCAAGATACTACTGAACCACGTAGATCAACCAGAGTAAGATCCGCGCCAGAGTGGTACGGAAATCCTGTTCTGGAAGTCATGCTACTAGATCATGATGAACCTACGAACTATGAAGAAGCGATGGTGAGCCCAGATTCCGCAAAGTGGCTTGAAGCCATGAAATCTGAGATGGGATCCATGTATGAGAACAAAGTATGGACTTTGGTTGACTTGCCCGATGATCGGCAAGCAATTGAGAATAAATGGATCTTTAAGAAGAAGACTGACGCTGATGGTAATGTTACTGTCTACAAAGCTCGACTTGTCGCAAAAGGTTTTCGACAAGTTCAAGGAATTGACTACGATGAGACCTTCTCACCCGTAGCGATGCTTAAGTCCGTCCGAATCATGTTAGCAATTGCCGCATTTTATGATTATGAAATTTGGCAAATGGATGTCAAAACTGCATTCCTGAATGGATTCCTGGAAGAAGAGTTGTATATGATGCAACCAGAAGGTTTTGTCGATCCAAAGGGAGCTAACAAAGTGTGCAAGCTCCAGCGATCCATTTATGGACTGGTGCAAGCCTCTCGGAGTTGGAATAAACGTTTTGATAGTGTGATCAAAGCATTTGGTTTTATACAGACTTTCGGAGAAGCCTGTATTTACAAGAAAGTGAGTGGGAGCTCTGTAGCATTTCTGATATTATATGTGGATGACATATTACTGATTGGAAATGATATAGAATTTCTGGATAGCATAAAGGGATACTTGAATAAAAGTTTTTCAATGAAAGACCTCGGTGAAGCTGCTTACATATTAGGCATTAAGATCTATAGAGATAGATCAAGACGCTTAATTGGACTTTCACAAAGCACATACCTTGACAAAATTTTGAAGAAGTTCAAAATGGATCAAGCAAAGAAAGGGTTCTTGCCTGTGTTACAAGGTGTGAAATTGAGTAAGACTCAATGCCCGACCACTGCAGAAGATAGAGAGAATATGAAAGATGTTCCCTATGCATCAGCCATAGGCTCTATCATGTATGCAATGCTGTGTACCAGACCTGATGTGTGCCTTGCTATAAGTTTAGCAGGGAGGTACCAAAGTAATCCAGGAATGGATCACTGGACAGCGGTCAAGAACATCCTGAAATACCTGAAAAGGACTAAGGATATGTTTCTCGTATATGGAAGTGACAAAGAGCTCATCGTAAAAGGTTACGTTGATGCAAGCTTTGACACTGATCCGGACGATTCTAAATCGCAAACCGGATACGTGTTTACATTAAACGGTGGAGCTGTCAGTTGGTGCAGTTCTAAACAAAGCGTTGTAGCGGGATCTACATGTGAAGCGGAATACATAGCTGCTTCGGAAGCAGCAAATGAAGGAGTCTGGATGAAGGAGTTCATATCCGATCTAGGTGTCATACCTAGTGCATCGGGTCCAATGAAAATCTTTTGTGACAATACTGGTGCAATTGCCTTAGCAAAGGAATCCAGATTTCACAAAAGGACCAAACACATCAAGAGACGCTTCAACTCCATCCGGGATCTAGTCCAGGTGGGAGACATAGAGATTTGCAAGATACATACGGATCTGAATGTTGCAGACCCGTTGACTAAGCCTCTTCCACGAGCAAAACATGATCAGCACCAAGGCTCCATGGGTGTTAGAATCATTACAGTGTAATCTAGATTATTGACTCTAGTGCAAGTGGGAGACTGAAGGAAATATGCCCTAGAGGCAATAATAAAGTTATTATTTATTTCCTTATAATCATGATAAATGTTTATTATTCATGCTAGAATTGTATTTACCGGAAACATAATACATGTGTGAATACATAGACAAACATAGTGTCACTAGTATGCCTCTACTTGACTAGCTCGTTAATCAAAGATGGTTATGTTTCCTAACCATAAACAAAGAGTTGTTATTTGATTAACGAGGTCACATCATTAGTAGAATGATCTGATTGACATGACCCATTCCATTAGCTTAGCACCCGATCGTTTAGTATGTTGCTATTGCTTTCTTCATGACTTATACATGTTCCTATGACTATGAGATTATGCAACTCCCGTTTACCGGAGGAACACTTTGGGTACTACCAAACGTCACAACGTAACTGGGTGATTATAAAGGAGTACTACAGGTGTCTCCAATGGTCGATGTTGGGTTGGCGTATTTCGAGATTAGGATTTGTCACTCCGATTGTCGGAGAGGTATCTCTGGGCCCTCTCGGTAATACACATCACATAAGCCTTGCAAGCATTACAACTAATATGTTAGTTGTGAGATGATGTATTACGGAACGAGTAAAGAGACTTGCCGGTAACGAGATTGAACTAGGTATTGGATACCGACGATCGAATCTCGGGCAAGTAACATACCGATGACAAAGGGAACAACGTATGTTGTTATGCGGTCTGACCGATAAAGATCTTCGTAGAATATGTAGGAGCCAATATGGGCATCCAGGTCCGCTATTGGTTATTGACCGGAGACGTGTCTCGGTCATGTCTACATTGTTCTCGAACCCGTAGGGTCCGCACGCTTAAGGTTACGATGACAGTTATATTATGAGTTTATGCATTTTGATGTACCGAAGGTTGTTCGGAGTCCCGGATGTGATCACGGACATGACGAGGAGTCTCGAAATGGTCGAGACATAAAGATTGATATATTGGAAGCCTATGTTTGGACATCGGAAGTGTTCCGGGTGAAATCGGGATTTTACCGGGTTACCGGGAGGTTACCGGAACCCCCCGGGAACCATATGGGCCTTCATGGGCCTTAGTGGAAAGGTGAAAGGGGCTGCCCACCAGGGGCTGCGCGCCTCCCCCCTTCCCCTAGTCCTATTAGGACTAGGAGAGGTGGCCGGCCACCCTTCTCCTCTTTCCCCCTTTGGGGATTCCTAGTTGGAATAGGATTGGAGGGGAGTCCTACTCCCGGTAGGAGTAGGACTCCTCCTGCGCCACCTCCTCCTGGCCGGCGCCTCCTCCCCCCCTTGGCTCCTTTATATACGGAGGCAGGGGCACCTCTAAACACACAAGTTGACACAAGTTGATCCACGTGATCGATTCCTTAGCCGTGTGCGGTGCCCCCTGCCACCATATTCCTCGATAATACTGTAGCGGAGTTTAGGCGAAGCCCTGCTGCTGTAGTTCATCAAGATCGTCACCACGCCGTCGTGCTGACGGAACTCTTCCCCGACACTTTGCTGGATCGGAGTCCGGGGATCGTCATCGAGCTGAACGTGTGCTCGAACTCGGAGGTGCCGTAGTTTCGGTGCTTGATCGGTTGGATCGTGAAGACGTACGACTACTTCCTCTACGTCGTGTCATCGCTTCCGCAGTCGGTCTGCGTAGGGTACGTAGACAATACTCTTCCCCTCGTTGCTATGCATCACATGATCCTGTGTGCGCGTAGGAAAATTTTGAAATTACTACGAAACCCAACAGTCACCAAGATCTATCTATGGAGAGACCAGCAACGAGTAGAAAGAGAGTGCATCTACATACCCTTGTAGATCGCTAAGCAGAAGCGTTCAAGTGAACGGGGTTGATGGAGTCGTACTCGTCGTGATTCAAATCACCGATGATCCTAGTGCCGAACGGACGGCACCTCCGCGTTCAACACACGTACAGCCCGGTGACGTCTCCCACGCCTTGATCCAGCAAGGAGAGAGGGAGAGGTTGAGGAAGACTCCATCCAACAGCAGCACAACGGCGTGGTGGTGGTGGAGGAGCGTGGCAATCCAGCAGGGCTTCACCAAGCACCATGGGAGAGGAGGAGTAGGAAGAGAGGTAGGGCTGTGCCAGAACTTCATGTATAGCTCCCATGCGCCTCCCCACTATATATAGGGGTGGAGGGGCTGGTTTCTTGCCCTCCAAGTCCATTGGGGCGTTGGCCAAGGTGGGAGGAAAGAAATCTCATTATTTCCTTCCCCATCGATTGTTATCCCCCCTTTTTAGGGATCTTGATCTTATCCCTTCAGGATATGATCTTATTCCTTCTAAGGGGGGATCTTGGTGCGCCTTGACCAGGGGTGTGGGGCCTTGCCCCCACTACCCACGTCCATGTGGGTCCCCCATGCAGGTGGGCCCCACTCCGGAACCTTCTAGAACCTTCCCGGTACAATACCGAAAAATCCCGAACATTATCCGGTGGCCAAAATAGGACTTCCCATATATAAATCTTTACCTCCGGACCATTCCGGAACTCCTCGTGACGTCCAAGATCTCATCCGGGACTCCGAACAACATTCGGTAACCACATACAAACTTTCTTTATAACCCTAGCGTCATCGAACCTTAAGTGTGTAGACCCTACGGGTTCGGGAGACATGTAGACATGACCGAGACGTTCTCCGGTCAATAACCAACAGCGGGATCTGGATACCCATGATGGCTCCCACATGTTCCACGATGATCTCATCGGATGAACCACGATGTCAAGGACTTAATCAATCCCGTATTCAATTCCCTTTGTCTAACGGTATGTTACTTGCCCGAGATTCGATCGTCGGTATCCAATACCTTGTTCAATCTCGTTACCGGCAAGTCTCTTTACTCGTTCCGTAACACATCATCCCGTGATCAACTCCTTGGTCACATTGCGCATATGATGATGTCCTACCGAGTGGGCCCAGAGATACCTCTCCGTTTACACGGAGTGACAAATCCCAGTCTCGATCCGCATAAAACAATAGATACTTTCGGAGATACCTGTAGTGCACCTTTATAGTCACCCAGTTACATTGTGACGTTTGATACACCCAAAGCACTCCTACGGTATCCAGGAGTTACATGCTCTCATGGTCAAAGGAAGAGATACTTGACATTGGCAAAGCTCTAGCAAACGAACTACACGATCTTTGTGCTATGCTTAGGATTGGGTCTTGTCCATCACATCATTCTCCTAATGATGTGATCCCATTATCAACGACATCCAATGTCCATAGCCAGGAAACCATGACTATTTGTTGATCACAACGAGCTAGTCAACTAGAGGCTCACTAGGGACATATTGTGGTCTATGTATTCACACGTGTATTACGATTTCCAGATAATACAGTTATAGCATGAATAAAAGACAATTATCATGAACAAGGAAATATAATAATAATACTTTTATTATTGCCTCTAGGGCATATTTCCAACAATTGCTGCCAGTCACTGGCCCATGTGTGCCTGCTACTGTAGAAGTAGTGCTCAGCTTCTTCTTCTTCTTGCAGGGAGATGGTCCTCTCATAGCTTCCCTTTTCCAATTCTTCTTAGGAGTGCTGGAAAAAGGAAGAAAGATAGTTAGTTGCAGTGAAATAAGTAAAAGGAGAAACATTGCAAATAGTACAAACCATAGAACTGCACTAGCAACAGTAGAAGCTTGTGTAGCAGGTTCTTGTGATACATCATCTTCACTAGCTGGCTGCTTTGGAGAAGGCATGACAGTTGCTGGCTCCTCTGGAGAAGGCATGACAGTTGCTGTATGATCTGGAGAATGCTCTATAGTTGCTGGATGATCTGGAGAATGCTCTACACTTGCTGGTTGTTCTGGTTCTTCAATTTCATCTGCACTAACTGCATCATCTTCTCCTTGGTCAGCATTGTCTGGCTCTGTAGGCTCCTCTGCATTGTTAGCTCCCCAATGTGCATCCTCTTCTCCAAATACAGGGTCAATGGCATTTTTGCAGTGCTTTAGGAAACGTCCATACCATCCACATCTTTTGCAGTTCCTCTTCCTAACTCCAAGGCCTTTCCCTTCACTTGCTGCCCTGATTCTTCTTTTCCTTGGCCTTCCTGCTGTAGCTTTGTGCTGAATAGGAGGACAAGGTCTGAAACCTGGATCAACAATATCCCACTGTTGTTTTCCCTCAAGTGATGGTATATTTTCAGCATATGTTTTCTTGAACATATCAACTGAGAAATAGTGATGCACATACTGATCTATGACATTCGCATCTCCTCTCAAAGATGTAATGAAAAACAATGCATGTATGCATGGCTGACCTATGATCTGTCACTTCCTGCAACTACATTGACCCTTCTGAAGATCAACAGGGTATCTCCACTCTCTCTTCTCCTTGTCTATAGTAGTGACTTCTCCTTCAGTTGGACTTCTCCTTACTAGAGTCATATCCAACCCTTTGCTCTTTGCCATCAAGATCTTCATAACTCTAGGAATGATTTTGTGCCCCATGAATTTTTGAAGTTCTATGCTGCTCCTAAGACCAAACTTCTCCACAATGTATTGTCTGATCTTATCAAGCAAGTCTACAATGCGTAGGCCCTTAAGTTTTTTAATTTTGGAATTAAATGATTCTGCAAGGTTGCTGATGACATAATCAACATTGCATGTCTCATTAAACTTTGCTCTAGCCCAAATTTTGTTATGGTGCTCTTCAAGGTAAGCCTGCACTTTGGGTTTTGTGCAGAGCTATCTCAAGTGGTAATTGTGCTTCTTGATGCTATAAGTGAGTGAACATGGCCACAAATGCTCATCATAAAATTTCCCCTTGAATTTCTTGGAGAAATTTGCTGCAAGATGTCTCATGCACTCTCTGTGCTCGACTCCTGGAAAGACTATATCCACTGCTGACTCTAGGCCATTCATGCATCAGTATGAATAACAAGTCCTTCAGGGTGTCCTATAACCTGCTTCAGATTTTGGAAAAACCAGGCCCAGCTCTCCTGGGACTCTGTCTCTAGTACACCATAGGCCACTGGAAAAATCTAGTTATGTGCATCAACTGCACATGCTGCTACTAATTGCCCTCTGAACCTACCATTAAGAGTTGTAGCATCCATAGCAAGGTAGGGCCTGCATCCAGCTAAAAAGCCACTCCAACAAGCTTTGAAACTAACAAAAACTCTTGTGGAACACTCCTTTTCATACCTCTTTCCCTTCAACTGGAAGGGAACAGTGTGCCTATCTATTTCTACAACACTACCAGGAGAAGCTCTCTCTACTTCAGCTTTGAATGTGTACAAAAGCTGAAACTGTCCTCATACTTTCCGTAAATGTTGTCAATAGCCATTTGTTTACCATAATAAACTCTCATGTAAGGCAATTATAAACCATATTTTTTGTTCAAGTTGGTTTGCATTCCCTGGGACCAATGTTTGAATTTTCTCTTACCCAGTTCTGCCCAGCATCAGCAATCCATCTCCTCTTGGCTACCCTCAATCTTTCAGTTCTATTGACACTGGGACAATGGTGCTCATAGGGATTTACTTTGATCTGCACATAAAAAAATTAATTTAGACACTTGATAGGAAAATTAATCATAATTACTATGTTACAACATCAATTGGAAAATAGTCAGCACTGATTATGCAATTTGTTAGTATACCTGAAACAATGTGTTGTTTCTCTTTAGAGAGGCATGCAGCCTCCACCTACATCTTGGAAAAGCACAATACACAGTGAACCTTGTTGGATCACTATGCTCTATTTTGTACTCTACTTTATTTTTTATGGAGAATGTAGCTACAGCATTTCTACAATCCACAGCAGAAGGAAAGACAACCCCTTCAGCTAGACTTGGATTAGCTCTGTCATACAACATCTCAGGCATGTCCTCATCATCATTCTCAAAACATCCCATGTCAATGTTCTCCTGTTCCTCTTCTTCATCTGTATCTGAAACCTCTGCTGAAATGTAGTCCTCATCCTGTTGGTCCACATTCCTCCTAGGCACTAGATCAGGAAACATTCTCTCATCTTCTTCATCTGAACCTAGCACATCATCAGGCTCTGCCTCCTCAATTATAGGATCTGTGGGTATCTGACTGGCAGTATTAGCAGCATGACTGTCACTAGGACCAGGTTGAGGTGGCACATTTGCACTAGGAGTTCCTGGTGGATGACAGCTACTACTTGGAGTTGCTCTGCTGCTCCTAGACCTAGTAGCAGCAGTTTTTGATTTGTTTCCTGGGACAGGGGGCTTTGCTGTACTAGGAGTTGCTCTGGTCTGGCTCTTTCTATGACAGTGGCTTCAATTTTGGCACTTTTCAACAGTGCATTGGCTGCAAACATATGGGCTAGCTCATCATCACACTGCAGAGGGATCCATGCAAATTTATCCTGGTCCCAAAATCTAAACTCAACAGCATCGTACAAACCTCACAGATATTTTCTGTATACTGCATCCCTAAAAGAGTTGAATGTGCTTGTAGCATCGATCACAAGAGGAAAAGTAAAGCCTATGCCTTGATCCTTAGTACCAGACCTTACTAAAAGAGTCGTTTATATTCTAATGGACAGAGAAAATGCGCTCTCTGGATCCATCCTACGAATGCAAGAAAACATCTGAAAAACATCACGCGCGGCAGATCTACCTAAAACAAAAGTAAGAACTAGTGAAAAGGAGTAGATGAACTTACCCATCCGGGATCTGTTGGCTCGTCTCCTCCATCAACATCGGAGTCTTCTATCTCGACGCCGCGCCCTCCATTTCGCCTCGGCCGCTGCATGAGCTACGGATCTTCACCATCATAGCCGATGAAGATGTGGTCTGGATCTCTCACGACATCGACTAAACCACGGCCCAGGCTCGGATGCGCGATGCCAAAAGCTAGGGTTAGGGTTCGCCTGCGTCGCCGCTGTGCTAGGGTTCTAGAGACAGATTCGGTAGAGAGGAGAAATGAGATGCGATACATACTTGGGTCCCACCTGTAAGGAAAGGGCAGGGGCATGTGCTGTCCAAAACGGCGCAAAACCGTGGTCAAATGGCGCTGACCAAACAGGGCTGTCACGGAAGGGCATTCGAGCGAGCCTTGGGATAAATCTAAGGGCAAAACCGAGCAAGGTGGAAAATTAAGGTCAAACCTCGTGGGTGGATTCCAACTAGGGGCAAAACTTGCAATTTTCCCCAAAAACAATGGTTGGCTTCGATGTTATTGCCATGTTTAGTCTGGCTTTTGTCTAAACTTGATGAACAATTAATCCTTGGGCTTTTGTGTCAGTTGTAAGCGTGAGTTAGAGGTTGTTGCCCTTTTCAACTTGGTTGTGACTATCATATTTTCTTTGAAACAAGGCAAATGGCTTGCCATTTCCTTAATTAAAGAGAGAAATATTGTAACAAATCCCAACCAAGGCAAATAACATCACTCTCGTTGGCTGCTTGAGCTCATTGTGCATTACAAAACCCAAGTGCTTAGCGCCCGCCATCACCCACAAACTTATTTTGAGCTAGCACACTAAATAGGCTATAATTCTTCATAAGAAAGGCTGCATGGCCATGATAGATTTGGATTCTAGCATTTGGGACCCACGAGGAAAAAGCCTATCCAAGGTGGTGTTGACTTAGTCAACAAATGATTCAACCTACCAGCCGTTGGATTGACATCCAACATCTATCGTGTTTCTTCTGTTCTTGTCTTCTTCCTCCAGCCGTCCAAACCGAACCATGCCGTCGGTCCTGCCTGGTCCCGCCTCACATGGCTGGTTGCGCCTCTGGCCATATCGTACGCTCAAACGTTGGCTAGTCCATCCCCTCTATTCCCCAACACATCCTGTTATTATCCGGCGATGTCAGCCCCAACCCGCACACGGCCGTACCCGAACTAGTCAACCCTTGTACTCCCCTCCGCCTCCGACTATATTGCCCCATCTTCCACGGCTCCTATTCATTCCCGTCTGAGGCCTTGTTGCCGTCCTTCGCCTTGGTTCGCTCACCGTGCATGGTGCGCCGCCATCTAGCGTAGTCAGAGGATAACAGTAGGTACCTACCAGAGTCATGGCAGTACGCAAGCAACTGCCTTGTTATTACAAGCCAAAAAATGCTTCCTCCTAATGGTTTGACATCTGGGTCCCACGCCATTGTCAACGTATAGTCAATAAACGAGAGAATTACACAACGAGCGGCTGACACCAGGGACCCAACAGGTCGTGCAGTTGTTATTTAGTTTTAGAGACAGAGCAGGGTATCAAAGGGGCTGTGTGAGGGTTGTGGCCTGTCTAGCCTAGGGTTTTATTTTATGTTTACCACATGACGAGCCCAGTTGTTTTATTTTCTTTCCAAAAATGGCGAGCCTAGTTCTAATTTTTTTACAGAATACCCAACCGAGGCCTATTGGGCTGCAAATCTTTCAAGACGACGACGGATGTATTTGCTTGCCCATAAAATGGGCTATAAGTAGTAAGAAATGGGATGTAAATTTTAAAAACACAACAAACTGGCAATTAGTTTCAAATTGCTTTTTTTAGGATTTCATGATTTTAAATTTCATTGATTGTTTTTGCGGGGGAAATTAAGTTGGATTTTAAATTGATATAAATTTATTTTTCAAATTAGTTTGAATGTGACTTGAAATTTCGAGATTAAAAAAGTTTGGACCGCACTGAAATATGCAAAGTTTCATTGTATTTTTTAACCATGGCCGGAATATGGGTTGTAATGCTACAAAAAGAATATGGGCTCCAAAAAAATCCTTAAGAATTAGCAAATGGGCTGTAAAGTATTATAAAGTGGAGAGGCTGACTGTAGGATCCCACATGGTCCATGGCCGCACGCAAGCAAGTGCCTCCTTATCACGCAACAGAAATGATTGCACCTCCTGACAGCTGGGACCCACCAGCTACATCTTTGCACGCAAGGAAGTGCCTCCTTATTACACGGGGAAAAAAGTTTCCTCCACCTGACAGCTGAGACCCACCAGCTACATCTTCGCATGCAAGGAAGTGCCTCCTTATTCCGTGCAAGAAAAATGATTCCTCCCACTGCTAGGTGGGACCCACCAGATTTGGTGGCTGACTCGTGGGCCAATTAAGTTGACGTGTACGCAGGGTTTTGTCAACCTAGTCAACAAACGATTCTAGTAGCAATGACCATTGGATGCTAATCCAACGGCCATGTTGCTTCTTCAACCTCTGATCTTCATGCTCCAGCCGCCCAAACCAGCCGGCGGGACCGCCAACTCCTGCCTCCCGTGTCCGGTTGTGCTGCCACCGCTAGCCATGCCATCCCTCTACTCACGCACACCTCATGTTATTCTCTGGTGACGGCAGCCTCACACCACAGCCGAACGAGTCAACCCTCATACTCCCCTCCATGTGGGCATTCGTTGCCGGGTGTTCCCCGTCTCCTCGTCGTTCCCTTCCTAGCCTCGTCGCCATCCGCCGCCTTGGTGCTCTTGGTGCGGCGTGGTCAACGAATGACAACCATCGGAAGATGACTATACACGGTGACGCTGACAACTGGACCCACCAGCTACATCTTCGGATGCAAGGAAGTGCCTCCTTATTATGCGCAAAAAATGATTCCTCCCCCTGACAGTTGGGACCCACCAGCTATATCTTCGCACGCAAAGAAGTGCCTCCTTATCCTCCTTGACAACTGGGATCAACCCGGTCGAAGCGTACGTAGCATTGTCTGTCTGCTCGAGAATGTGTACGTAGTGTTGTCATAGTACAGTCCGGCCCCTATGGAGCAGTCCATGCAGTCCTGCCTAAATTGAGTACATGTATGTACAGCCACGCTACAAAAAATAGAGGCACGTACGTACATACGGCCGGGGTCTCGAACATGTACTCGCGCATACGTACGGCCAGGGCTCATGTACATGGATAGGCAACAGACAACAGCAACGGCCACCTGTTCATCGGCAGCCAACCGGCTGGGTCGGAACAGAGGAAACAGCGTCGTGTTCATCGAGAGCCAAGCGACTCGGTCGGAACGCATCATGTTCATCAGGAGCGAAGCCACTGGGTCGAAACGAGTGTTGTTCATCGGGAGCCAACCGTGTTGGACAGAACAGCCGAAACGGGGTCTGATGTACCGCAAAACGGAGGAATGACCTTTTATTTGACCATGTACGGTTGAAACGGGGCCCTGTTGATCGGGAGGAGTCCGGCGTACCGCAAAACGAAGGAAACCGACTTTTGCTCAAGCACCTACGGTCGAAATGGGGTCCTGTTGATCGGGAGGGGTCTAGCGTACCGCAAAACAAAGGAAACAGACTTCTCTTCGACCACCTACGGTCGAAACTGGGTCCTGTTCATCATGAGGGGTGTGGCGTACCTTAAAACATGACTTCACATGCTACTATTCATCCATCGTCTAGCTATTGCCTCTCGCTCCAGCCTCCACAGGGGTACTGTTCATCCATCGTCATCCTCCAGGCTCCATCGGCTACTGTTCATAGAGCCTCCATGGGGTCCTATTCATCCACCCCCAACCGGCTGGGATGTGGCGGCCTCCTCGGGGTCTTGTTCATCCAGCGACAATTGCCTACTACCACAGGTCCTGTTCATCCAACCCCCATCGTGAACTGTCCATCCAAAGCCAACTAACCGGCTCGACTCACCATGTCTCGACTCATTCTACGTACTGCGCACATGGTAGCAATGGTCGCTGTTCATCGAGAGGAAACCCAACACCGGTTGGCTACATCTCGCACGGGGGCTCGATCGGCTTCAGTAAGCAGCAGCAGTGATTGATCGCTCGGATTTAGTTAGCAGCAGTAGCGAAAGAATCACGATCAGGTTCAGTCAGCAGTGAATGAATTGCTTAGGTTTAGTTAACAGCAAGGGATCGATCGCTTGGGTTCAGTAACATAGCTAGTGCGATCGCTCGGGCTCAGTTAGCCAATGCCCTCGCACACACGCGCCGTATGAGAGAAACACGCAAACGACAATGCATCGTTAGGCCCCTACCACCCACCATAACCGGGAACTTCCTGATAATTTCTTCCCCCTCACTTCTACCATGATTTTTTCCTTCATGGACGGCCCAAAGAATGTCATGCAGGTGCATCTCTGGTCTGCGCAGGACAAAAAGCCCATTTTCTGTCATGATTTTTTGTCATAGAAGTAGGATCCCACCACATCTATGATGTTACATGTTTTTGTCACAATTATCATCATAGAAGTGTCATAAGCATGACAGGAAAACTTTTCGTTCGGGCCAAAATTTCACAGATATGTCTTTTTTTGTAGTGTGCGGATAAAGCCGTGGTAGACGGTGGCAAAGATATATTTCTTGGAGTTAGGCTAACTTCTCACAGGGATTCGGAACACGGCACGAACAGGATTTCTCCCGAGTCTAAGTTACAAACCTTCTTGGAATTGAAGATGTGGCTTGATGGCTACTCGATTACACATTATCATCCACACAAGGTGGTTCACACGGACGTCAATGTGCGTTACACGGTTGGATGTGAGGAGGACCGATGTCCATGGATTGTGCATGCAAGACCATGGAAAGGAGGGCCCACGTGGCACATAGTGAGTTGTGTACCAAGTCACATGTGCCGAGGCAAGAAGGTGGATGGCCAGGTTGTGTCCCAAAACCACAGAAAACTCACGTCTGAATTCATCGCTTACAGGCTTTGCAACTCAATATCCTCACTTCCAACCATGAGCATTCAACAAGTCATGGACCTTCTGAAAGCCATCTTTCATTACAAGGTGAAATGAGGCAAGGCATGGAAGGCGAAACAAGCCGCATTCAAGATGGTGTATGGTAGTTGGGATGAAGCATACAGCCAAATCCCTAGGTTGTTGTTAGTTATGTTCCAATTTACATGTTTTTCCATATGTTCTTCTTGTCATTACTAACTATTATGTTTCTATCATCGTGGGTATGGCGGCTTCTCAACCCAACAAACCAACAATGAAGGGGGTGGAGGAGAAGGATGGGGAAGGTGACATGGCAGGGTGGTGGGAGAAGGCTACGAGGAAGCTGATAGAGGAGGATGCAGCTGCATTAGAGAAGAAGAGGCAACATGAGTTAGAAGCCTCAGGATCTACACTATGTGATATGGTTCCTGAGAGCAAGATGTTGCACGTACACTTAGAATTTTTTTTGGCCCCAGAATCTGCCTGTAACCTTCTGTTGCTCGCTGAACTGCATGTCAAGATGTGCGATGCCTTGCTCTCAGACACCACACCACACTATGCACCGCCTGGCTGCACTATGTGCTATGGCGTCTCAGAGCAAGGCGTTGCACGTACACTTAGAATTTTTTTGGCCCGAGCATCAGCTTGTAACCTTCTGTTGCTCTCTGGACTGCATGTCCAGATATGAGATGCCTTGCTCTCAGGCGGCACACAGGCGCTGCACTGTGTGGTGCAGCGCCTTGGTGTTAGGCGCCATGCATTTGTTAACTGCAAAATCATAAAAGTGACTATTGGATACATTTTCATTCAACATTTTGATTAATAATAGATAACATGCATCGCTAATACAACATTAAGGAACAACATTATCACAATTTAAACATCACTTCAACTTGAACAAAGACAACAAGTTCAACATCACTAAGAGGTACCGTCACTTCGAATTCAACAAAAACAAGTTCAACATCACTAAGAGTGCTACAAGTTCAGCAACATGAGAAAATGATGACTAGTCGAGTTACATAAGAAAATGACGACGGCGACTAGTTCCTTCCGCGCTTATTGCCGCATCTTCCCCTCTTGACAGCTATCTTCTCCTTCCTAGAAGGAGCAACCGGCTCTGGATCCTCCTCCTCCACCTTGTTCACATAATCATCCAAGCTCGCCATCCGCGAGGTGCCACTGACCGTCCCCTTGCCTTTATTGTTGAACTCTTTGGGCATGTACCGATCAATTCCCGTCCTAGGCTTTAACATGTATGCTGACCGAACTTGATAGTTCTGCAAGGTCATGTCATCATCAACCTATCATAAAAGCAAACGATATGGTAAAGAACGTGCGTCATGATGAACTTAGCAATGCATCAAAGAGATGAATATGTGCTATTGTCATACCTATTGGGTGAGCACACCCTCACCCTCCAGATGAGCTGCCAATGTAGTCTCATCCTCCAAATGAGTCCCATGCTCAGATTGGGGATCAGAGGGTGTAGCGGACCTAAGCAACGTAGGTTCTGAGTATTCGGGGTCACGGCCACCGACAAGGTTGGAAAACCGCCTTAACCTTTGGCCCTGACGCTGTAACATGGACAAGTGAATACGATATCAAACTTAGCAACATATGTAACATGGACAACTGAATGATATTTATACCTTAATGAATGCTTGAAGTTCACCTTCCTCTTTGCCTTTTCCAAGCGGGGTTGTTTCCAGAATAGCCTGGCTTTTATCAGTTGATTTCTTGATCTGGTTGCTCTGTGGACGGGAATGACATAAAGATGTTACTCAAGCAAAGATGTAATATGGCCAATGGTGAAATGCAGAGGGGAACACTTTACAAGAAAGTTCATCACTGGAGCATAAGGGACTCGGGTCCCTTCCTTGACATATTTGTTGTATTTGTGCTGGGATAGCTCATCAAAGGCAGTGGGATCTTCCAAAATCTCCTCACCATACGTCGGCTTGCATAACTCCACACGAGTACTTTCAAGATACCATTTCAGGTAATTGTTGAACGCAAGTGGGCAGTGCTCACGAAGCTTGGATCCTGCAGTAGCCCGAGCTTTCTCCACACTAAGCTCGAACATGGTGACATAGTTCTTATGATGTTTGTCCCAGTCCTTGATCTTTCGCTACTCTTTCATATCCAATCTGCATGTTAAAACATCAAATATTAGCACCATCAAAAAGGACCTAAAAATGCTAAGTGCACAAGGTTAATTCCATCTTACCTGTGAAGTGCTTTGTCTATGTCCTGCCATTCTGATGGGTGAGCCTGGAACAAACCAAACTGGCGGTACATACGATGCGGCATGTGAAGCTCAATCGCCCGGTTGCATATGAGTGGGCACTGCATAAGCCAAAGATGCCTATCCCGCATGCACATCGGATTCAGGATGAAATCTCCTGCATTACCTAATCTATCGCCAACTCCATATGGCTCCCGTTCCACCTACAACATAGCACAACAAGCAACATTGATGTTGAGTTCTCATGAAAGCATGAGAATGAGTGAAGTAGTGTGAATGCTTACCTGCTTAGCAGTAATCATGTCCAACTCGTTGGTGTACTGCCTATACATCATAGTGACATCGCTAGTCTTCTCGGTTACCACATCCCACTTCTAAGCCCAGGTGGGGAGCCATAGTTCATCGCCGTGGTCGTCCCAAGCCCTGTACGTTATGTCCTTCAGGCTTCTGACCGGCAAGCGCTCCCAGCTCCATACAGAAAGTACGAGCATACAACCACCAATACATCCATCCCTTGAGATCCTACAACAAGCATCGTCCAACTGCACATAAAGGAAAACGTGGTTCACTTAGAACAAAATTGCAATGATAATGTTGCAATGAAGTGAAAACAAACAACTGACTACCTATCGGTACAGGTAGGCCGGTGCCACCAAACCCTGACTCCATTGGTTGTCGAAGACGGTGAACGCCTTAAGCCACATCCATGGAGCGTTCTTGCTAGTGGCATCAGCAAACGAAGTCCTGGAGATAACGTACCACATGTAGACACGAGCATATGTCTGCACCACATCCTCATTAGCATCCTGAGGGCAATGCGCAAAGTTTGCAACAATCCAGGTGAATGGAGCTCCGACTGCGACTCTTTCCTTCTTCTCCCCCTCACCTACTGGAGCCTCTGCAGGAGACATACCAATAAGGGCCTCCATTTGCTGGCACCACCGATCAAAATCGATGCTCATACAGAGAGGCTTCCCCTTGATGGGAAGATGGTGATCAAGGCGACATCTTGGAGCGTCACGGTCATCTCCTCGGTCCATAAATGGAAGTTGTGTGTCTCCATCCTCCACCAATCAACCAGCACAGTGATTGTTGCAGCATTGAGGTTCGGCGTCGACCGGCTGACTAGCTGAATGAATGGGAGGAGTCCTGTCTGCCTGATGTATGGTGTGTACTGCTCATCGTAGGGCATGACACCACAAGAGACACCGTGAGACCAAATCTTCAAAGGTTGAAGAAACTGCAAACAAGCAAGCCAGAGTATTAAATACGGGGCATGTCTATTTGAACTAAACACAAATTCCAAAATACCAACTAATATCATTATTACCTTCTTCATCTCTGACATAAAGAAGGCCCGGTGTTGAGTGTCATAAAAACCATTGAGAAGCCAAACCATCCTACAAATTTTCAACAAAAACAATCCATGAGCATTATTTACAATGAAAGCATGTCAACAATGATCACAAAAATGTTATGTATTGACAACAATATTGGGTTGCACAATGGAAGCATTATCTACAGTACTTACTCAATATTGGGTTGACAATTATCATCTCAAATATAATCTACACAAACATGCCAACATGTATATTGTCAAAGCTGTTTCAAATCCTTATGGAAGCATATATTGTCAAATCTAGGGTTATAAATCATCTATAAATCAAATCCCTATGAAAGCATACGTGATTATTAATTCAAATGTACATACAAATTCCTATGTATGCGATTTACAATACAAATCAACAACATAATGTTCCCCAGTGTTTACAAGTAATCTACATAGGCTAAATCAACACACATTCAATCTATTTCCCATAGAAATTTCAAATCAATCAAAACTAGGGTTTCATCACAAACATGAAGAATGGGGATGGTTTTTTAGATAGAAAGAAAGGGATTGGAGGAGATTACCTTCTAGGATGGATTGGGCAACAAATCCACAGACGAAATCTTCAAATCTGAAGTTCTTTGGACAAATGATTGAGAGGGGGAGTGGAGAGAGCCGCTGTCGTCGTCTCCGTTCCAACCATTGGAACGAATGGGTGGGGATGGGGAAGGGCCGGCCCGCTGCGGTTACTAAGTCAGCGTGCAGCGCCTATGCGCTAGGCGCTGCACATGGCTGTGTGGCACCTACTCTCTAGGCGTTGCACGGCCAGGTGTGGGGCCGTGCCTGGACCAGGGATGCCACGCTGACCGGACGTGCAGCGCCTTGGAGCTAGGCGCTGCACAGTGGGGTGCATCGCCTTGCTGTCGGACGCTACATGAAAAGGTCAGTTGAGCGATTTTTTTGAAAGCAGTTCATTTTGCGAAATCTTTTTGTTCACATGTCAATTTTGTCGTTTTTGTCATATTTTGAAGGACTCTACTCAATATTCACACTGGATGCTCCCACCAGCATAGCACGGTCACGTGACCGGACACATGCCGCTCCAGCACTGGTGCTCGGCCTCACCCACTAAACTGCACTGCTCTGTATATAGTATATTAACGTCTTGCCGAATCCCTGCTATCGCGGGCCTCAAATCCGTCAATGGCGTCCACGCCCTCCCTCACCCTCCTCCTCGCTCTTCTGCTGCCCCTCATCCCTCTCGCCGTCGCAGCTCCGGAGAAGCACCTCGTGACCCACCTCCCGGGCTTCGGCGGCGCCCTCCCATCCAAACACTACGCCGGGTACATAACCGTGGACGAGAGCAATGGCAGGAGTCTGTTCTACTACCTGGTGCTGTCGGAGCGTGATCCGGCCATCGACCCCGTCGTGCTCTGGCTCAACGGCGGCCCCGGCTGCTCCAGCTTCGACGGATTCGTCTACGAGAACGGTCTGGATTGATCTTATTCTTACCTCTCTTCGGGACCGGCAGTTTCTTTTGTTATCTTCTTGTGATTTTGGCTGGGATGACCCGTCCGGTGCCCTGTTCTTTGTTCAGGTCCCTTCAACTTCGAGCGCGGAAGCACTCCCGGAGGGCTGCCCAAGCTGCAGCTCAATCCCTACAGTTGGTCAAAGGTAATCCGCATACCTGAACACAGTTTAGGAGCACAGGCCTATCCCGCAGCAGCCTGCCCAGAATTTAGGAGTACTAATCTTGTTCAGCTCTACTAATTTGTCATAGAACGAGCAGTATTTTTTTCCATGCCAAGTGATTGAATAAATGTGTCATTAAACTGGAGTAACTAGGTTTCAAGCATGATGTACCTGGACTCCCCTGCTGGTGTTGGGATGTCATACTCATTGAACAAATCGGATTACAAAACAGGTGACTTGAAAACCGCAGCCGATGCGCATATCTTCCTTTTGAAGGTAATAATCTCTGCTTCAGTTGCGATAATTTACATGACATAATGCAAGAAACTGGATGCTGATTTTACTCGTTGTTGCAGTGGTTCGAGTTATACCCGGAGTTTCAGTTGAACCCATTCTACATTTCCGGAGAGTCATACGCAGGGATATACATTCCTACACTAGCTGATGAAGTTGTTAAAGGTGGATTTTGTCACTCACAGCGAGTAGATTATTCATAGTTGAGATCAGAAGTTTCTTACATCTCATCTTTACGTCGTTACAGGGATACAGATGGCTCTGAAGCCAAGAATCAATTTGAAGGTCATTCCCACTAACATTTTATTCGTCGCCATTTAGTTGTGCATGCAAACTTGTGTGTGAGTTTACAGTCTGAGGTGTTTGCATCCAGGGCTATCTAATTGTTTTTTTTCTTCTTCTTCTTTTTGCGGGAGCCAGGGCTATCTAATTGGTAATGGAGCAACCGACGCAGACTACGATTTAAACTCTTTTGTGCCGTTTGCACATGGAATGGGTCTCATATCAACTGACTTGTTTGAGGTGTTTTGCTTCGTCTTGTTTCTGCATAATTGCCGGTGCCACAAGTAGTTTCATTGTGGACAGATAGCAAGCTAGCAGTGTCTTGACTGTTTGCCCTGTTTCAGGATGTCAGTGCTGCTTGCCACGGCACATTCTGGGGAAAAGTTAATGATGTGTGCCAAGAAAATATAGATAGAGTCCGCTGGGTAATGTCCATGTACCAGAACCTGTAAACCGACAAGCAAATACGCAACCTTCCAAATTCTGTAAGGCCTCAATCTGTGTTGTCATCTGCAGGAACTGAAAGACCTGAACACGTACAACATTCTTGCACCATGCTACCACCACCCTGAAGTCCAAGAGACAGCGTTCGTGAACAGCAGCTTGCCATCAAGCTTCAGAAAGCTAGGTGAAACAGAGAGGCCTTTCCCAGTGAGGAAGAGGATGGCGGGGCTTTCATGGCCTCTCGGTCTTCCTGTGAGCAGCGGACATGTCACGTTGTGGCCCGAGCTTGGCGGTAGATCACTTCCATGCACGGTATGAAAATTATATCAATGACCTTATAGTTATATGTGGATCATTTACAATTTGTTGTTTTCATTTTCCATACACATACATCATTTCATAAGTATGGTTGGTCCTCTCATTTATAATAATTATATGTCCTCACAGAGTGATGAACTTGCTACTATATGGCTGGATGATGAAGATGTAAGAGCTGCCATTCACGCCAAAGCGGTATGATGGTTGATGCGAGACAAATTAGTGTGAATTTAATCCTAAAATTGGCACAAATTAACTAACTCTTGTTTGTCGGGAATAACCTCGATCGAAATTGGCACATCAGAAAAGCTTAATTGGATCATGGGAATTGAATACTGCAAGAATAGACTACACTCATGATACAGGCAGCATGGTGGAGTATCACAAAAAATTCACAGCCATGGGATATCGCGTACTTATTTACAGGTATGGGGCACACCTGCAACTTGATCATTTGACAATGTTAACACCGAGTAACTTGTTTTCTGCAAAAGAAGACATCGATTAATATATGGAATCAACTTAGGGTGAAGGTTCAGTAGAGAACAGGTTGAACTACTAGGAAATAATACATTTAATTGTCCAATCAAAACTGACTTTTTTCTAGTAAAGCAAAACTAACAGATTGGTTGTGCATAATACATTTTCTGCTTACGGTTATTGCTTAAGAACGGAAGGAAAAAAATTCATATTTGAATAGGATAGCGAAGCACAAGCCTCGATTCAATGTAAAGAACGTGAATATAACCTTCAGGAAAAAAAAACCTTTCAAACTTTAGTCCTAATATTTATTGTGGGTAAATTGGTTCAGATAATAGTATTAGACTCTTGATACCTGGAATTTTTTCGAAAAGAGGGGATGCCCCTCGGCCTGTGCATAAAGTGATGCACACAGCCTTTCTTGGTACCTGGAATAGAAAATAGCTTTATCAATAAGGATACCTTTAACCCACATGCTTACACTGATGTACATGTGTTGTGCTTAAGGCATAAAGTTGTCCATTTAGAATGCTTCAAACGAACGGTGGAAACACAACCGTCAGAGAGAATCACTCTGTAAACAAATATAAGACGTTTTAAATCACTAAAGTAGATGGCTGTGTGCATCCTATGATGCAGAGGCCAGGGTAATCCCCTTTTCAAAAAAAAATCACTAAAGTAGTGACCTAAAATGTCTCACATTTATTTTCAAAAGAACTTCTCGAGATCTGGTTGGCAAGATTAGGCACTCTCTCCCTCCCCTCGAGTTGCTCCCGCGAGCGACCGAGGGGATAACCCTAGCAGCCGGCGCGCGTTCCCCCTCCCTCCCTTCCCTCCCCTCGCCGCCGCCTGTCCGCGCTGCTGGGCAAAGCCCGGTGGGTGCTGGCGGCGGAGGGGCCCTTTCTCTCCCTGCTCATGGGGGCTTGGCGCGGGCGGCTGTGCTCGGCGGCGGAGTTGCGAAGCGGCATGCCGGGCATGGAGGGCTGGACGCAGGTGTTGCAGGACAGATGCGTGGCCGAGGTGGCGGTGGCGGTGGCGGTGGCGGCGGCGGCTTCGGCTGGATCTGCCCCGCGGGTGGCGCGGGCTGCGGCGGCTCTGTTTGAGGCGTGCCTGGTAGCCGATGGGCGGCTCAGGCAACGGTCGACGCCCTCTCCTCTACTCTTTGGCTGGTGCGTGTGGTGGACGGTGGCGGACGGCTGGTGGATACCAGCAGCTCGACGGGGGTGCCGTTGGCTGGCCGGTGGTGGTGGGGGCGATCCGGGGAGGGAGGCAGGGGGCCTCCTGACCGTGCCGATGTCTCGGTGATCCATGTCCCCGATGGAGTGGTGCGGTGGCTGCGGCGAGGACGAGGCCGGCGGCTGCCGGCGCCCCTCCCCTGCCTGGATCTAGCCGGCTGGGCCGCCTTCCCACCAAAGGGTCCGTTTTGGGGTGGAAGGAGGTGCCTTCTACCTCTTCACCGGTCGGTGGTGTCCATTAGCCGTTGTGGTGGTTGCGGGGGGGTCTTGGATGCCGTGGCGGCGGCCTCAGTGGTGGTGGTAGTCGTGTTGCTTGTGGGCGGGGTGTGCGGCTCAGGTGTGGGCTGGTCGCTATGGCCATTCGGGCGATGCGGCAGCCGGTGCTTCGGCGAGCGGAGGTGTTTTGAAGGTGGAGGGTGCGCCAGGAGAGATCCCCTGCTCGGCTTCGGTTGGGCCGACGATGGCGGCGTCCGCGGGCGTCGTCTCCTTCCTGAAGGCGTCGTCGTGGCTACTCTCCTCCTTCGGATGGTCCAGGTGAAAACCATGATCCTTTAGATCCGACGGCGACGGCGCTCCGGTGTCGTTCTCCTTCTTGAAGGCGCCGTCTTTGGAGGCCTACTTTCGCAGAGCTCAGCTTCGTGGTTGTTCCTTTACCTGTTGTATCCGGCCTTGGGTGTGTTGTGTGGTGGTGTGGTGTGGTGTTGAATTGTTTGCGATGATTGTTATCGGTGATGGTTGCTTTATAATATAAACGGGGGGAAACCCTTTTTCGGTATTGTGGATTTTTGGCACTATGGGTCACAAATTGGTCATCTTTTACAACTCACAAGTGTGTGTGTTTTTCTTTTGCGAATAACTCACAAATGTGTAACTTTGTCACTTTGTTAGTGCTCATACTTTTGTGCAATACATACTTGTGTGATAAATTTGAAATGTGCAGCCTCCCCTTTTTTGCAACACGGGGTATGTACCGGTACTCACCTTTGCATTTTTCCGATATGTAATCACTTTATTGAAAAAGAGAAATGATGTTTAACAACTTTTGGGTGTTTAATTGTACAGTGGAGATCATGATCTGTGTATCCCTTTCACTGGAACGGAGGCATGGGTCAGATCATTAGGCTACCGAGTTGTCGATTCATGGCGCCCATGGCACTTTGGGGGTCAAGTTGCTGGGTATGATGTTCTACCATTTTTCTCTACAACTGTACATGTTTCTCCTTGATTATTCACCATTCACATATGTTTCTGATTTAGTTATATATCTGCCATCGGATGCGCCAATTGATAGATGACGAGAACTCTGTCTAACATAACTAGCATGCATGTTTTTATCACTATTTTTTTGAAACAGATGCAAATGTTTTGCCACGTCTCATTAGTTAAGTAGAGTTGCCCGGTCCTTAGCTGTTTTGGACTTCATGTTAGGATTAACAAAACATAAAAAAAAAAAGCATTTATCTGAACTGATTTAAGTTCCCTGCTTTATGCGACCGCAGATATACACAAGGCTATGATCACAATCTCACCTTCCTCACCATAAAGGTATGTAAGCAAGCTTTGAAGTCCATCTGGAGAATGTTGTAGAGACACAAACTTAAATCGACAAGAGTTTATTATATGGCTGAGGCTTTCTGACAAGCACCATGTTTCAGGGATCTGGACACACTGTTCCTGAGTACAAGCCTAAAGAATCGCTGGCATTCTACACCCACTGGCTGTTTGGAGAAAAGATCTAAAATTGATCTAAATGAAACAATCAAATTTTGTAGACATGCATCTTATTTTTTTTTCCTAGCTGTTTTTATTGTAGATTTTGATAAAGACTGTACCTGTACCTGTACCTGTTTTCAGTGTGAAACACAATAAACAATCCAAGGCTCTGATAAATTTCCGCGTACATTCTCTTTCTGAGCGTTAGAAACACCAGAGAAGCAGGTGAAATAGACATAAAACTGGACATTAGCATTCTACCAGAAAACATTACACCGGCGACTCAGAAAGCTACTGCAGAAAGAAATATCATGATGATCTAGAGAAATACTAGCAACCAAGGTTTCAGCTACAACAACCCATACAGTTCCTCCCAAAAGGACACAATCAGAGAGCAAACAAATTACACAAGTGAACCTTCAATGTCTCGTGCAGAATGGATAGTTAAAATGACATCAGAAACACACTGAAGTTACTTATTGCAATCATCCTAGCCCAGAAACATTTTCACTAGAACAAGTTCATTTATGGAAGGTATCCATGTCGGAGCAAAACAGCAGAGCCATGCCCAGTAGGCTATCAGCAACTTGTCACTGCAACCCACGCACACATCAACACTACAGTAGCTCCATGTCAGCTGCAGTGGCTGAACCATTGGCGTAAACAGGGTGGAGAGTGTGCCCAGCTACAGGTTCAACATGAATCCATTTCCTGCCAGTCAGCTTATTCCGCTCGAACCGCACATGGCCTTCCTTCAGAGAGAAGATAGTGTGATCCTTCCCCATGCCAACATAGTTCCCAGGATGGAAGCGGGTTCCTCTTTGTCGTACGATGATGTTTCCTGGTTCCACTTTCTGGAAAAATAAAACAAGTGTAAACGTTGGAGAGAGGTATGAGATCATTTTCCTTTTTTTTGGCTATAATAATGAGATGAGTACAGCGACTACCAATGTTACAATGTATGGTATGATTAAAGCAGATGCCAAAATACCAAAAGTAGGACCCTGATAAGTGCCACATGTGTGGCACGAAGCAATTCCGCCCTGATGTTTTTTGATGACAAGTTTAGTTACCCGAGGATTGCAACTTTAGTTGTGAAGCATGGCAACTTTCTGTTTGGATGGCAAGTTTCAGTTTTTTTGGAGTTTTTTTTCATTTGGCAACTTTCATGTAAAAAAGGTCTGGGTGGTGTTACTTCGTGCCAAACGTGTGGCACTTATCATTTGGGCAAAAGTATTAGCTATTTTCACGTAATTTAGGAAATTATTCAGCTAATCTGGTTCAAGGCCATGAACAAGAAGAAACATCAAAACCACGAGGAGCACTTGAAGACGGTACCTCTCCACCAAATTTCTTAACACCCAGATACTTGGGGTTAGAGTCGCGGCCATTTTTCGTTGACCCAGCAGTCTTTTTTGTGGCCCAACGCCTAAACACCAAGCTCATTCCTCCAGATGTCTCTGGAATTAAGTACATACAAAATAAGGATCAGGCCACTGGCCCAGAAAAGGAAGATGTAAATTCTAAACTTTGATGTCACAGACTGTCTAAAGCCTAAGCTCATTACCTGTTGAGCTAGTGTACACTGGAACATTTGAGATCAGTTCTTTGATGTTTACTCTCCTGAAAACTGATGAGAGGGCCATCTTGCTTGCCACAGTTCACCTGTAGTCACTATAAGGATTCTCTCAAATATACTCCCTCCGTTCCAAAATAGATGACCCAACTTTGTACTAACTTTGTACTAAAGTTAGTACAAAGTTGGGTCATCTATTTCGGAACGGAGGGAGTAGACATTAATAAAGTACTGTGGACAAAAAACAAATTATACTCATGCATTGTGCTTTTTTCTGCATTCCATGGTGATTACTCCCTCCGTTCCTAAATATAAGACCTTTTAGGGATTTCACTATGAACTACATACGGATGTATATAGACATACTTTATAGTGTAGATTCACTCATTTTGCTCCCTATGTACTCTATAGTGGAATCCCTAAAAGGTCTTATATTTAGGAATGGAGGGAGTAGTTTTTACAATACGTTGCTCTAATTTTACTAAGCTAGAGAGACAACCTATAAATGTCCAAAAGGGCTCCACTAACCTATGTTCTGCTATGTTAATACTTTTGGTGAGGGGGGTTAACCGAACAGAAATGGTATTTTGGACATTTACTGAGATGAGATCAAAATATGGCGGTGATGTGTGTGTGTGTGGGGGGGGGGGGGGGGGGCACAGAACGGGAGGCAGAAATAGCAGCGGCAGACGGCAGCAAGCAATTGAGGACGGGGGAAGACCGAGGAGAGTTGGCCGGGGAAGATACCTTGCTTGCGGACGGGGGAAGAGCTGAGGCGACAGGCGACGGGCGATGGAGGTGGAGGCGGCTCCCGGCAGCGGCGGCGCGCTTGTGCACAGATGCGCCAGGGAATGGATCGTCGCCTTGGTGGAGCGAGACGAGGACGAGACCTTGTTCCTACGCTGCTGGGCAAACCTAAGTGGGCCGGTCATGGCGCAGCCCATTTAGTCATAGTTTTTGGGCGCTGCTAAGGCGTCGGTCAGCCCGCGGATCATTTTGAAAGTCCCGCCGCCTCGCAAGCTGTTCGATCTGACGGATGGAGCGATGGAGGGTCACTTTCTAGGACAACGCTAACGCCCACACGTGTGGTGAGAGCCAAAACCGTCCACACGCCCTATAACATACAGACTACGCCATGTCACCGCATGCATGCATGTGGAAATCTTTTTGGATTTTCAGTTTTTAAAATGTTTTATCTCTTAAATGAAAAATCCGATTGAAGATCCGTTTTCACCATTAAATCCCTCGCGACGAGATCTTCGAAACTAGATCTCATATCAATATATTTCGACGATTTTTTTTTGTTAAAAGTTGCCATGTCTATTGCACATGAATTGCCATGATGTTTACACTAAAGTTGCCATGTTATGTTTCAGCTATTTTCTTCTATATTAAAAAGTAAATTTTGACATACTATAAAACGGAGAATTAAGAAACTAGACTTGCCATGCACCATAAACTAAAATTGCCATGGTTCATGCAAAAAAATATTTTCATGGTCAAAATACTGGAATTGCCATCATCAAAAACTTGCCATGATCTACAAACTAAAATTGCCACATGGCAACTTTAGTTTAAGCACCATGGCAACTACGGTGTAAACATCATGGCAACTTTTGGGCAAAAAAAAATTTCGTCGAAACATATCAACATGGGGTCTAGTTTTGAAGATCTCGTCGAGACGGATTTAATGGTGAAAACGGATTTTTAATTCGCTTTTCTCATTAGGAGATAAAATATTTTTAAGCCGAAAACCAAAAAGATTTATGTTGATGTCATCTGTTCATACGTGGCAAAATGAGTGCTGATGGAGGCGTGTGGGCGATGTGCAAACGCCCACACGTGTGGGCGTTAGTTTTTCCGCACTTTCTATCACTGCAACACACGTCGTGTTGCAGAAAATTTCCGCAACATGGATTATGTTGCAGAAAATTTTGCAACATAGGTCAAGTTGCAGATTATTTTTGCAACAGATGTCGTGTTACAGTTTTTTTCAACAGATGCCTTGTTGCAATAATTTTTGACGACAGAGGCCTCGTTGGAATTTAATTTGTTTTGTAACAGAGGTCTTGTTACAAAATTTTTTCTGCAACAGAGACCTTGTTGCAGGAATTCGTTGTAGCTACCAGCAAGCAGCGACCACGTTGACCGAAAGAAAGATTGATGCTCCCTCGGGATGGCGGGACATGGACGTAGCTCCTAGCGGTGGACGCGGACACCGATGCTTCCCCGGGACGGCAGATGCAGCTTGAGTTCGGTCGCACCGTGACGGTCGACGTTCATGATGGAGGCGGCCGGCTCGTCGGCGTGTTGCCGGCGGCGGTCGAAGTAGCGCGAGGAGGCGCCGCCTTGACGGGAAGCTCGGGAGGAGCATGGGTGATCACTGCTCTCGTGGGGATCCAGATCCAGATCCCGCAACACACCAGTTGTTGCGGTGGGGGATATTACAACAATGACTCAGTTGCGGAACCTAGCCTAGGTAGTACGTTGCTCCTAGCCATCTGATTAAAATCAGATCCAACAGCCACGGAGGCGGACGACGCATAGGTCGTTATCTGTCGGGTGATGCTAATCATTTCCCATAGTTATCTTAATTTTCGAAAACATAAAGGACGGCGCTAGGCGCCGGCCGGCGGATGTATTAGAATTATCCGCCGCACCGAGGTCCGTTCGATGCGAGCACTAACAGCCATTAGATCTAACAAACCGCATCGGCTGACCCCGTCATAACTTCCTGAAACAACGGCTCTGTTTCAGAAACAATATCCCCTGGTCACTTGTTCGGTAATTAATATATGTATATATATGATTAAGACTACAAGAGCCATCAAGTAGGCTATAGTACTTCGGTTAAGACTTTCGAAACAAGGTATGGATTTCATATCATGAGGACAGAATGATAAGACTACAAGAGCTATCAAGTAGGATATAGTACTTTGATTAAGACTTAAGAAACAAGTTCTAGGGGCCAAAAAGCTTGTGTAAATTACCGAACTTAGGCGTGACAATTGGATCCCAAGATGGAGGCAACTTGTCCACCCCAACAAGAACCCAGGCTGCTGGCTGTCAAAATAAGAACATATCAGAACCTCCCAATCAGTAATTAAAAATGAAACAGGGAAAATCAGGTATATTCCAATCAGGTTACATCATATCATATCTTTCAGTTCAGGCAATACTCCAATTTGCAATCAAGTACAGACTCAAAACATGAACTCGCAGTATCTATATAATCTGGCGAACTGTCATTTTACACAGCCTAACAGTTAGGACCAGACATACTATCAATCTAAATACAGAGGAAGTTATACCAGTTGAAGAATGTCTGTGTAAAGATTTGCAAAATATGCACAGCTGTATCTTGCTGATACTACACTAATCAAGATGTTAGATTCTACACATCAAACAGCAGCCAACAGAGAAGGTGAAGGCTTTGATTCTACACATAGCGACATCAGACAGCAGTAAACAGAAACGAAAGCTGCGGCAAAACTCTGGCGAGTCAATACAGACTTTACAAAGCGACCCAGTAGTTCAGAGACGAGAGGAAACTGACCACCATTTTATAAGGTGAGGTGTTGGGCTGATCACTAAGCATCAACATTCTCTGCTATACAACATTGACTTGTGGGATCCAAAAATATTTCCTGATTGGTCCATTCAAGCAATTTCTAACTGGCCAACCTGTAATCTGCAACCTACTTCTGAAAGAACTAGTGAAAGACGCCATGATTTACTAACAACCAAGAAAACGAACAGAAGAATATTCTGCACAGTATAAGTTTCCATTTCAAATAGAACATACCACTGCACCGATAGATTAATCTATTAGCAAAACAGTCAAGCAAAGATAAGTTTAGGCTGGCTGACACCCGAGAAAGCACATACTTGGCTCTTATTCAACCATTCAAAACAATTCTGAGAGAATTGAAAATAAGAGAATTCAATAGTCTCCCAGAGAACAGGTAACTTCTAACTTTAGCAGCAGCAGTGCAAAGAACAAGCGGTCAAACTTAACCAATGAATTATATAGAACAATAGTAACTCCAAAATTCAGCTAAACAACTGCAAGTTGCCAATTACACACTGGAAATGCAACATACAGCAGATCATCCAACAACAGATAACTTTCGGTTAAATTCAACCAACCCATACAAAAGAGAAGCAAGCACCAGGCATATCAGCACATGGTCACAGCACATACAGACAACAGTTCCAACATCAAATTTGCTCCATGGTCACAGCACATACAGACAACAGTTCCAACCTCGCCTATCAAACGGGCTCTCGGGGTTTTCCGCGGGTTCTGGGCCGCGCAAGGAATATCGGCTTGAATCCCCCCCAAACCACGCGTACCAAACGAGGCCTTAGACTTTATTTGGTAGAAGTGGATTGGGGAGGTTTGGAGAGGGAGGGATTTCAGGGGATTGGGTGAATCCCTTCCTTCCACCCAATCCCCTCAAAACCCCTTGCATACCCAAAACCCCTCCATTCACAATCCTCTTTGTTTAAAATTTCTGTTTGGTAGGCATGGTTTGTCATATTGACATAACATGTTGTAGAACATTTAAAAATCCAATCTTTACAATGTAACTAACACCCCTTATATCCTTGCTACAAATTTGTAAAGGTCACCTAATAAAAATGAGACAAAGTTGCTACAGGGGAATAATTTAGTAACAGATTTTCCCAGCAGAAACATAATTTTGCATGACTTGAAATTAATATCTCATCAACTGATACAATGACAAGGAATTATATGAAATAAAACAGCAACGATCAGGTATATTTCGAAGTTCCATAACCCCACATCAGACCATGAAAGTGTCACCATCAGCACTGGGTTAGATTGTGTACAGAATCACTAGAATAGGGCTGACTTTCTGAATTTTCAAACGAGTAAATGGTGTTAAAGCTCCCAATGAGATCCTGCCCCTGAAAAGAAAATTCATTGTGAAGTTACCCAATCTGGTCAAATAAAATCTTTCCATCCTTAGTCTGCACATCTCCTGTTATCATTTGGCACCCAAACATCTGATCAAAATAATTTAATAGAAAAAGTAGTACACATGTACAACATGATGATGGAATTAAACCAAGACTTAGGTCAATGGTGAATTCAACAAAATCGTCAAAGGCAAAAACACAAGGTTCAGAACAACAACAAAAAAAATCTCGAGCAGATCACAGAGTTCAAATTGAAGCAACTGACATCTTCCAAAGTGAAGCAAAGCACATTTGAAACTAACAAGAATAGGGCTGGACTTCTAAAATTCTTAAAATGTGTTAAAAGCTCACAATTATATATTGCCCTGGAAACAAAATTCAGTAAAAACTTGACAAATCTGATATAATACAACTTTCCATCCATACGGCAATCTGTAGTCAGTACATCTCCAAGTCATGTTAGAATCAGCAAAATGAATCATCGGCCTAAAATCTTACTGTACATTATTTATTACTACTACTATAAGGAGCACAACTGTATGGCAGAGATTAGTAACAACTATACATCATAGTAGAAATAATTTCATTACTTTCGAAGTCTCGGTTTACAAGAAGAATCACAAATTCAGTTCTTACAGCCAAAGAGCCAAGCGACAATTGGACAACTTCCATCCAGCACCAGTACTTCAATGACTTGCAGATAACTAGAGTCAACAGCCACCAAAGTAACTAAACCTAAGAGCAGGCGAAGCTTTATTCTTGCTTTCGAAATCTCAGTTTTGCAAGAGCAGCACAAATTCAGTTACCACCAATGAGCGAACAAAGCATTGGCAAACCAGGTTAATGATCATCACAACGGCAATGCTCAGTGACAACAAACAATTAAATGGGGCCATTGAATAATCTGGTGGGTACTGCACCTAATTTAGAAGTACACCCTTGTGGGTGGATCAACAACCTAGCTAGAATCTGTGTGTATATTACTAAAAGGCACAATCGCATGGCAGAGATTATAGTGATAATTACTCCCTCCGTTCCTAAATATTTGTCTTTCTAGAGTTTTCAACAAGTGACTACATACGGAGCAAAATGAGTGAATGTACACTCTAAAATATGTCTATATACATCCGTATGTGGTAGTCTATTTGAAATCTCTAAAAAGACAAATATTTAGGAACGGAGGGAGTACATCACAGCAGAAATGAATCATTCCTTTCAAAGTCTCAGTTTACCAAAAAGATTCAGAAATTCAGTTCTGGAATCATTCAGCAACTTCGATCCATCACTAAAAGCATCACGAACAGACCGAACCAGACTAACGTGAACTTGGTGACGGCCTTGTTGCCCTCGGAGACGGCGTGCTTGGCGAGCTCGCCACGGAGGACAAGGCGGGAATCATTCAGCAACTTCGATCCATCACTAAAAGCATCACGAACAGACCGAACCAGACTAACGTGAACTTGGTGACGGCCTTGTTGCCCTCGGAGACGGCGTGCTTGGCGAGCTCGCCACGGAGGACAAGGCGGCAGCAGTGGCCGGGCCGATGGAAGAAACCTACACGACGAGGGAAAAGGAGGGGAGGCGAGGCGAGGCGAGGGCAGGCGAGGACTTACCGACGGGGAGACGTCCAGTATGCCGGAGGGGTACACCGGCGTCGAGGCGGCGGGCGGCAGCGTCTTGAGGAGGAGTTGGGCGGCGACGCGTTGAGTGAGCGGCGGCGGCGGCGGCGGCTTCGTTTCCTCCAAATGCTTGAGTCCCCCCTCGAGGGCTGAGAACCACGTGGTTAGGAGGGGGTCGACGGGGATCGAAGGGGGATGGGTCGTGCAAACCACGCGAAACAAATGGGCCATCTCTGGGCCTCGCGAGGTTAATACTCTCCCCTCGTATCAAACGAGGCCTAAAGGTTTTGAAGAACAAAGGGAGTGAGGGGGAACTTGGGTTACACAAATAGTACCTAAAATCTAAAAAGCGGCCGGCCACTATTTGGTGACATTGGGCGGCCGCGCCTCAACCGCTCGATGCATCCGTATCGGGAGGCCCACCAGTACTTTGCTACCTAACAACCACTGCGCAGGGGCACACCGCTTCGTCCCTTCGTTCCAGAACAAAACACTTATCCCGATCCCCTTTCCTCGTTCGGAGCACACCATCATCGCCAGGGAGATCGATGGGGAGGTGGCTGAGCGGAGGTGCCCGGCAAGATGTCCGGATGGGAACCGAAGAAGAAGCGTTGACGTCTTGTTTCCCCCTTCTCAGAGCTGGACCTGAAGCGATCCCGTCGGCAGCGCCGTCGTTGAGGGCGGCGGCTTCGTCGTTGATGAGGTACCTTGCGCTGGCGTGATTCACTTCTTATCCTTGCGCTGGCGTGATTCCCTTCCTCCCCATGGCGCCGCCCTGCTCTTCCCCTTCCTCCCCATGGCGCCCGCCTGCTCCTTCCCTTCCTCGCCATAGTCGATGTTGCTGCTGCTGCAGATGGCTGGGCCAAGGACGACGGAGCGGCTGCCGTAGAGGGCGGCCTGTGCGGCGCGGCCAAGAACGACGGCCCAGGCCACCACAGCATCATCGACAACCTGTCTCGTTGCTCCTTCCCCAACTAGATCCAGCCCCCTCGCGGCCGTGATGAACACATAGTCAGAGAATCTTCAGATCGCCAACCAGGTTCGTCCCCGTGGATTAACATCCATGGATCTGTAGTTGATCTGCTAGGGGAAGGTAGAGCACTAGCCCCAGCGGCTTTTCACATGATTTTTGCTGATTTTGAGAGGGGGAATTGCTATGTGTAGTCAGTCTGTTTTTTTGTGCAACTAGGGCGCCGTTCCTGTGCAATTTATTATAGCCACTAGCCAAATTTGTAAGTCAGTTTTTGGTGTTAGTTCTATGCAACTAGGGATGCCTCCCTGTGCAACTAGGGATACATTACTGTGCAACCATAGGAAATGTGCCTGGTAGTGAAACAGAGGTTCATATTTTCTTTTCCTTTTTATCCTATGGCCATTTATTTTATGCTCCTTTCTTTTACCCTCTGAGTAGTTCAATATTTTTTGTTCATTGTAGGGTTCTCCAAATAGGACCTCTCGGCGGAACTCAAAATGGGCGGCGAAGCGGCAACCACATGGCGCTGATAATGACGGGGATGGAGAGGATGATGATGTGTCCCAGAGAGTATATAAATGAGCTGGCATCCTCAGGCTTTTTCTAGTTGCACAAGAGTACCTGATTAGTTGGCATCCTCAACATTTCTAGTTGCACAATACCATCCAACTAGTTGCATCCTTAGTCTTTTTGTAGCTGCGTTGACACCCTCTTCTTCTAGAAGCCTGAAACCTGAATGTGCAATTTTTTGATGGGTCATGCAAGTGCTGAATATATCTTTTCCCAAGAGTATCTAATTAATTGGCATCCTCAAGATTTATAGTTGCACAAGAGTATTCAATTAGTTGGCATCCTCAACATTTCTAGTTGCACAGGAGTATTTAATTAGTTGGCATCCTGAGCATTTTCTAGTTACACAATAGCATCTAACTAGTTGACATCCTCAGTCTTTCTAGTTGCACAAGAGTAACTATTTTAGTTGGCATCCTCTGCATTTTGTAGTTGCACAACTAACATAATATCAAGTTGGCATCATCAACATATTTTATCCGGTTTTTTAAAGGACAACAAATATTTTTTTATGCAGTGTTAACTAATCACCTTTGGCACCTTTTGTTTGCAAAAACTCAGGTGATCACGTCAGAATGTGATCACCTTTGGCACCGTTTTCGGATGACAGGAAATAGAATTTCATCTCCTTTTCTATTTCACTTTTAGTATATAGAACATCCTATAGAACATATTTCCCCTGTTGCAATAGAACATATTGATGTTCAGTTGGCAGGAGAACTAATTGCACACACGATGATGTTTGTTGGCTTGTAATGCAGTCTACTTGCACACACAATAATGTTTAGTTGGTAGGAAAACTAGTTGCACACACAAATGCTCAGTTGACTTGTAATGTAGTCTAGTCGCACACACATTGATGTTTAGTTGGCAGGACTAGTTACACACACATATACTCAGTTGGCGCGGCAATGTAGTCTAGTTGCACACACATTGATGTTTAGTTGGCAAAACTATTGGCACACACATATGCTTAGTTGGCGTGACAATGTAGTCTCGTTGCACACACATTGATGTTTAGTTGGCAGGACTAGTTACACACATATACTCAGTTGGCGTGGTAATGTAGTCTAGTTACACACACATTAATGTTTACAGGTGAGACCCTCAAGATGCACATCTCACTAGCTGGGTTGGATGGAAAGGGGTGCTAGCAATGAAAACTACACATCCACGGATATGAGGAAAGTTACACATGCACATCAACCGTTAGGTAGTTGGCTGGGAGGACAGTTTTCGAAGTTGCACATCCACTGCTTGGCAGTTGGCCGAGGTAGCAAACAGTAAAAATTGCACTTCCAACTAGAGGAGAAAAGTTGCACATCGACTACTAAGCGGTTGGCTGGGGACAGCAGACATAGTTGCACATCTCACTTGATAGTGGGTAGTTTGAGGTGAGGTGTCATCATTGAAAACTGCACATCCATGGATAAAGAAAAAGTTGCACATCGACTATTAGGTAGTTGCACATCAACAACTAGCCAGTTGCACAAAACGGGGACAAAATTGCACAAAAAAAAGTTTATCGAAACATATCCATGTGGGATCTAGTTTCGAAGAGCACATCGCAAGGATTTCAGCAGTGAAAGCGGATCTTAATTTCGACTTTTCGTTCAAAAGTTATGGCTTTTCTAAAAAATTTAAATCTGAATTAAATGCGTTCACACATGTTCGTGTGTGTGCTTTTGCAATTCTGGTTAAACATGTCGTGTAGTCTTTGTCTTTTTCTGGCTAGGAGGACAAAATAATTCCTAATTTGTTTGATTAAGACAAAAACATACTAAAAATGGAGAGGCCGCCACGGATTCCTATCGAGCGCCCAGCCGCTCGGTAGACACGTCCAATAGTATGCTTCTGTCTGATGCATAGGTCATCACCAGAGAACAGAACAGGAACTGTGGAACTTGATTTACCTGATGTGGACATCAGTAGTGCAAGATACCATACCGTCCGTTGGCGCATCCACTGTATACTCCCTCTGTTCCGATTTACTTGTCGTGGTTTTAGTTTAAATTTGAACTAAAATCACGACGAGTAAATCGGAACGGAGGGAATACCTTTTTACCGATGGTCTGAATTTTTGGGGTGCTTGATTAAGCTATTGCACCCTTGTGGTTGGTTACATATACTTGGGATATCTTGCGTGTAATTCCATTTTTTCGTGGAAACCATACATGATTGTACGCTTGCTGTCCGGGCTACACATTGTTTCCTCGAGGCTGCTCCGCAGAGCTGCAGTAATTTTGCACGGATGGCTTCCATTTACTTGTGGATAGATACTTGTTCAATTCAAAGTTGTATACTTGCTTGTTCAGTCGCAGAAACCTGAAATCCAGGCTCCACTTGGTCGACGATTAGTCAGGTCTTTGTCTAGAAATGGCGCCGCTTGGATGATAGATGTTTCTTTGGAGGTGTTTGGCTACAGAAATGGTAACGGTACTATGAACGTATTCAGATCACAGCGTTTAAGGTGTAATGAGTTTTTTTTTGAGTTTGTTTGGTTCATGTCTGGTAAAGGAGTACCGGGACTCTTCGTTTATAGTCCTCCCTACAACGTGTGAAGAATCGAGACCTGTTTATGGAGGTGTGTAAACGATTGGAGGCTACGTCAAGGGATACTTTTACCCAACATGGGTGGCAGCATGATCTTAGGATTGGCCCCCTCCGTTTTAGGCATTATACGGATGCTGCATGTTTTCCTTGTATTCCGCCTTTTTATTATTTTTCATTTGAATGAGAGGATATTGTTTGGCTGTGTGCATCTTAGCTATGCAGATGCTAGGTGTAATGCTTAAATCTTTTAAATAATAAAGCGTCCCTTTTTGAAAAAATGGCTGGTAAAGGAATTGATCACCGTCGCTGTAGGGATTCGAAGGGGGTAGGGGAGGCACCGGCGCCGGACTCAAGAGGATCATGGAGGCGGTGGCGGAGGAGCAGGAGGGGTTCGTGCGGGGAGGAGGGGGTTGTGGGCTCTGTATCGTAACTATTACCGATGGGTTGTGGGCGGTATCGATCAATAACTGAGTTGGACCCGTTTATGGCGGGGAGTTGAGTTTCCAAATTCAGGTAGTGTTTTTCCATTATGGTGTAAACAGGTGCGGGGCAAAAATCTCTGAAACAAACACCTCCTTTGTGATCTTCTGGTGTCCGTTGCCATGCCATAAATAAGTGCTGCGATTTGACTCTTCTTTTTTCTTTTGAGGGAAATTTCATTCTTCTTTTTCATGTTGCCAGTGCCGTTGGTTCCTAGCAACACAAGGTTTTGAGGCTTTGTTGCCGCTTCGGTCCGGAGCATGATCGTAGATCCGTAGTCACTTAGAGCGCGTTTGGTTGCCCGTATAAGGCCTAACCAGGCCCGCGCAGGAAGGAATCAGGCTGTTTGGTTGGCTTGTACACACTGTTTGGCTTGCACGACATGAACTTTATAGCACTCCGAGCCAGGCTTGTGACCTACGCCTGAACCGACAGTTTCTCTAGAGCCAGGCTTGTGCGAGGCAGTGGAGGGGAACGCAGCGCTGAGCTCCTGCGACCAGGGAGATGGAACAAGGTCGCGCGCGTCTTCGAAAAATCGGCGGGAGGATTTTGGCTCACCTCCCGCTGATTCGCTCGCCCTATTTAGCCCCCATTGTCTCACCGCCCAAAGCCCTACCACCTTTCTCCCCCCTTTCGACCTTTCCCGCCAATGCGCATCGACACCGACGACCAAGTAAGCAGAGCTCCTTCACCGGTCGGCGGTCCACGGTGGCAGCGCTCCTGTTGCAGCCAATGCCTCTGTGAGTTTAATGACCTCTTTCTCTGTGTTCGTTCTAGCATGTGGTAGGGTTGATTCATGCATTGGTATGTGAGCAGATGCTAGATTTTGATGTAGTGGTAGCTATCTGTGCTGGATCTATGTAGATTGAGTAGTATGATAGAGATGAACACTATGGATGAACACTACGGATTCATAGCTAGTTGTGTAGGATTTGTAGCATGCTAGAGTAGCTATTTGTGATGGATTCATAGTTAGTTCTGATGTTGTGGTAGCTATTGGTGATGGATTCATATCTAGTTGACATGTATGCTCCTACTTTCATAAATCGTCCGGTTGTTTATGTTGTGGTACTGTGTATGCGTTATATTATTGTAGAACATGACCACGTAGAAACAAGATCTTAGTCATGCCCTTGTCCTATCGGATAGCCAGTTTGCGGCCTCCTATGTCGAGGACTTGTAGCCCCTCCTCGATCAGAACATGCTTGCTGATTCAGAGGTGTTCGAGGTATCACCTGATGCTTCTATCTTTGTGTCAGTTGTGCTCATTGAGCCAACTGCCACCTTCTTTGCCACTGCACTGAAGGCCAAGAAGGATGGTAGGAGAACAACATGAATTGGCAGCCGTTCATGAAGGAAATATGCCCTAGAGGCAATAATAAAGTTATTATTTATTTCCTCATATCATGATAAATGTTTACTATTCATGCTAGAATTGTATTAAACGGAAACATGATACATGTGTGAATACATAGACAAACTTAATGTCACTAGTATGCCTCTACTTGACTAGCTCATTAATCAAAGATGGTTATGTTTCCTAACCATAGGCATGTGTTGTCATTTGATTAACGGGATCACATCATTAGGAGAATGATGTGATTGACCTGACCCATTCCGTTAGCTTAGCACTTGATCGTTTAGTATGTTGCTATTGCTTTCTTCATGACTTATACATGTTCCTACAACTATGAGATTATGCAACTCCCGTTTACCGGAGGAACACTTTGTGTGCTACCAAACGTCACAACGTAACTGGGTCATTATAAAGGAGCTCTACAGGTGTCTCCAAAGGTACATGTTGAGTTGGCGTATTTCGAGATTAGGTTTTGTCACTCCGATTGTCGGAGAGGTATCTCTGGCCCTCTCGGTAATGCACATCACTATAAGCCTTGCAAGCAATGTGGCCAATGAGTTGGCTACGGTATGATGCATTACGTAACGAGTAAAGAGACTTGCCGGTAATGAGATTGAACTAGGTATTGAGATATCCACGATCGAATCTCGGGCAAGTAACATACTGATGACAAAGGGAACAACGTATGTTGTTATGAGGTTTGACCGATAAAGATCTTCGTAGAATATGTACGAGCCAATATGAGCATCCAGGTTCCGCTATTGGTTATTGACCGGAAACAGTTCTAGGTCATGTCTACATAGTTCTCGAACCCGTAGGGTCCGCACGCTTAACGTTATGATGACAATTATATTATGAGTTTATAGTTTTTGATGTACCGAAGGTTGTTCGGAGTCCCGGATGTGATCATGGACATGACGAGGAGTCTCGAAATGGTCGAGACATAAAGATTGATATATTGGAAGCCTATATTTGGATATCGGAATCGTTCCGGGTAAAATTGGGATTTTACCGGAGTACCGGGGGGTTACCGGAGCCTCCCCAGGGGTTAATGGGCCTACATGGGCCCTAAGGGAGAATAGGAGGGCCGGCCAGGGCAGGCCACGCACCCCCTCCCCCTAGTCCGAATAGGACAAGGAAGGGGGGGGGGCGCCCCCCTTTCCTCTTTCCCCCTTCTCCCTTCCTTCTCCAACAAGGCAAGAGGGGGAAGTCCTACTCCCGGTGGGAGTAGGACTCCTCCAGGCGTACCCCTAGGGGCCGGCCGCACCTCCCCCCTCCCTCCTTTATATACGGGGGCAGGGGGGCACCCCATGACACACAAGTTGATCTTCGTGATCGTTCCTTAGCCGTGTGCGGTGCCCCCCTCCACCATATTCCACCTCGGTCATATTGTAGCGGTGCTTAGGCGAAGCCCTGCATCGGTAGAACATCATCACCGTCATCACGCCGTCGTGCTGACGGAACTCTTCCCCGACACCCTGCTGGATCGGAGTCTAGGGATCGTCATCGAGCTGAACGTGTGCTGAACTCGGAGGTGCCGTACGTTTAGTACTTGGATCGGTCGGATCGTGAAGACGTACGACTACATCAACCGCGTTGTTCTAACGCTTCCGCTTTCGGTCTACGAGGGTACGTGGACAACACTCTCCCCTCTCGTTGCTATGCATCACCATGATCCTTGCGTGTGCGTAGGATTTTTTTTGAAATTACTACGTTCCCCAACAGTGGCATCCGAGCCAGGTTTTATGCGTAGATGTCATATGCACGAGTAGAACACAAGTGAGTTGTGGGCGATACAAGTCATACTGCTTACCAGCATGTCATACTTTGGTTCAACGGTATTGTGAGATGAAGCGGCCCGGACCGACATTACGCGTACGCTTACGCGAGACTGGTTTCACCGTTACGAGCACTCGTTGCTTAAAGGTGACTGGCGGGTGTCTGTCTCTCTCACTTTAGTTGAACCGAGTGTGGCTACGCCCGGTCCTTGCGAAGGTTAAAACAACACTAACTTGACGAACTATCATTGTGGTTTTGATGCATAGGTAAGAACGATTCTTGCTCAGCCCGTAGCAGCCACGTAAAATTTGCAACAACAAAGTAGAGGACGTCTAACTTGTTTTTGCAGGGCATGTTGTGATGTGATATGGTCAAGACGTGATGCTATATTTTATTGTATGAGATGATCATGTTTTGTAACCGAAGTTATCGGCAACTGGCAGGAGCCATATGGTTGTCGCTTTATTGTATGAAATGCAAACGCCCTGTAATTGCTTTACTTTATCACTAAGCGGTAGCGATAGTCGTAGAAGCAATAGATGGCGTAAACGACAACGATGCTACGATGGAGATCAAGGTGTCGCGCCGGTGACGATGGTGATCACGACGGTGCTTCGGAGATGGAGATCACAAGCACAAGATGATGATGGCCATATCATATCACTTATATTGATTGCATGTGATGTTTATCCTTTATGCATCTTATCTTGCTTTGATTGACGGTAGCATTTTAAGATGATCTCTCACTAAATTATCAAGAAGTGTTCTCCCTGAGTATGCACCGTTGCGAAAGTTCTTCGTGCTGAGACACCACGTGATGATCGGGTGTGATAGGCTCTACGTTCAAATACAACGGGTGCAAAACAGTTGCACACGCGGAATACTCAGGTTAAACTTGACGAGCCTAGCATATACAGATATGGCCTCGGAACACGGAGACCGAAAGGTCGAACGTGAATCATATAGTAGATATGATCAACATAGTGATGTTCACCATTGAAACTACTCCATCTCACGTGATGATCGGACATGGTTTAGTTGATTTGGATCACGTGATCACTTAGATGACTAGAGAGATGTCTGTCTAAGTGGGAGTTCTTAAGTAATATGATTAATTGAACTTAAATTTATCATGAACTTAGTACCTGATAGTATTTTGCTTGTCTATGTTTGTTGTAGATAGATGGCTCGTGCTGTTGTTCCGTTGAATTTTAATGCGTTCCTTGAGAAAGCTAAGTTGAAAGATGATGGTAGCAATTACACGGACTGGGTCCGTAACCTGAGGATTATCCTCATTGCTGCACAGAAGAATTACGTCCTGGAAGCACCGCTGGGTGCCAGGCCTGCTGCAGATGCAACTGACGACGTTAAGAACGTCTGGCAGAGCAAAGCTGATGACTACTCGATAGTTCAGTGTGCCATGCTTTACGGCTTGGAACCGGGTCTTCAACGACGTTTTGAACGTCATGGAGCATATGAGATGTTCCAGGAGTTGAAGTTAATATTTCAAGCAAATGCCCGGATTGAGAGATATGAAGTCTCCAATAAGTTCTATAGCTGTAAGATGGAGGAGAATAGTTCTGTCAGTGAACATATACTCAAAATGTCTGGGTATAATAATCACTTGATTCAACTGGGAGTTAATCTTCCTGATGATAGTGTCATTGACAGAATTCTCCAATCACTGCCACCAAGCTACAAGAGCTTCGTGATGAACTATAATATGCAAGGGATGGACAAGACTATTCCCGAGCTCTTCGCAATGCTAAAAGCTGCGGAGGTAGAAATCAAGAAGGAGCATCAAGTGTTGATGGTCAATAAGACCACCAGTTTCAAGAAAAAGGGTAAAGGGAAGAAGAAGGGGAACTTCAAGAAGAACAGCAAGCAAGTTGCTGCTCAAGAGAAGAAACCCAAATCTGGACCTAAGCCTGAGACTGAGTGCTTCTACTGCAAGCAGACTGGACACTGGAAGCGGAACTGCCCCAAGTATTTGGCGGATAAGAAGGATGGCAAAGTGAACAAAGGTATATGTGATATACATGTTATTGATGTGTACCTTACTAATGCTCGCAGTAGCACCTGGGTATTTGATACTGGTTCTGTTGCTAATATTTGCAACTCGAAACAGGGACTACGGATTAAGCGAAGATTGGCTAAGGACGAGGTGACGATGCGCGTGGGAAATGGTTCCAAAGTCGATGTGATCGCGGTCGGCACGCTACCTCTACATCTACCATCGGGATTAGTTTTAGACCTAAATAATTGTTATTTGGTGCCAGCGTTAAGCATGAACATTATATCTGGATCTTGTTTGATGCGAGACGGTTATTCATTTAAATCAGAGAATAATGGTTGTTCTATTTATATGAGTAATATCTTTTATGGTCATGCACCCTTGAAGAGTGGTCTATTTTTATTGAATCTCGATAGTAGTGATACACATATTCATAATGTTGAAGCCAAAAGATGCAGAGTTGATAATGATAGTGCAACTTATTTGTGGCACTGCCGTTTAGGTCATATCGGTGTAAAGCGCATGAAGAAACTCCATACTGATGGACTTCTGGAATCACTTGATTATGAATCACTTGGTACTTGCGAACCGTGCCTCATGGGCAAGATGACTAAAACGCCGTTCTCCGGAACTATGGAGCGAGCAACTGATTTATTGGAAATCATACATACTGATGTATGTGGTCCAATGAATATTGAAGCTCGCGGCGGGTATCGTTATTTTCTCACCTTCACAGATGATTTGAGCAGATATGGGTATATCTACTTGATGAAACACAAGTCTGAAACATTTGAAAAGTTCAAAGAATTTCAGAGTGAAGTGGAAAATCATCGTAACAAGAAAATAAAATTTCTACGATCTGATCATGGAGGAGAATATTTGAGTTATGAGTTTGGTTTACATTTGAAACAATGCGGAATAGTTTCGCAACTCACGCCACCCGGAACACCACAACGAAATGGTGTGTCCGAACGTCGTAATCGTACTTTACTAGATATGGTGCGATCTATGATGTCTCTTACTGATTTACCGCTATCGTTTTGGGGTTATGCTTTAGAGACGACCGCATTCACATTAAATAGGGCACCATCAAAATCCGTTGAGACGATGCCTTATGAACTGTAGTTTGGCAAGAAACCAAAGTTGTCGTTTCTTAAAGTTTGGGTCTGCGATGCTTATGTGAAGAAACTTCAACCAGATAAGCTCGAACCCAAATCGGAGAAATGTGTCTTCATAGGATACCCAAAAGAGACTATTGGGTACACCTTCTATCACAGATCTGAAGGCAAGATTTTCGTTGCTAAATTCGGATCCTTTCTAGAGAAGGAGTTTCTCTCGAAAGAAGTGAGTGGGAGGAAAGTAGAACTTGATGAGGTAACTGTACCTGCTCCCTTGTTGGAAAGTAGTTCATCACAAGAACCGGTTCCTATGACAACTACACCAATCAGTGAGGAAGCTAATGATATTGATCATGAAACTTCAGATCAAGTTGCTACTGAACCTCGTAGGTCTACCAGAGTAAGATCCGCACCAGAGTGGTACGGTAATCCTATTCTGGAAGTCATGTTACTTGACCATGGCGAACCTATGAACTAAGAGGAAGCGATGATGAGCCCAGATTCCGCAAAATGGCTTGAAGCCATGAAATCTGAGATGGGATCCATGTATGAGAACAAAGTATGGACTTTGGTTGACTTGCCCGATGATCGGCAAGCCATCGAGAATAAATGGATCTTCAAGAAGAAGACTGACGCTGATGGTAATGTAACTTTCTACAAAGCTCGACTTGTTGCGAAAAGTTTTCGACAAGTTCAAGGGGTTGACTATGATGAGACTTTCTCACCCGTAGCGATGCTTAAGTCTGTCCGAATCATGTTAGCAATTGCCGCATTTTATGATTATGAAATTTGGCAAATGGATGTCAAAACTGCATTCCTGAATGGATTTCTGGAAGAAGAGTTGTATATGATGCAACCGGAAGGTTTTGTCGATCCAAAAGGTGCTAACAAAGTGTGCAAGCTCCAGCGATCCATTTATGGACTGGTGCAAGCATCTCGGAGTTGGAATAAACGCTTTGATAGTGTGATCAAAGCATATGGTTTTATACAGACTTTTGGAGAAGCCTGTATTTACAAGAAAGTGAGTGGGAGCTCTGTAGCATTTCTGATATTATATGTAGATGACATATTGTTAATTGGAAATGATATAGAATTTCTGGATAGCATAAAGGGATACTTGAATAAAAGTTTTTCAATGAAAGACCTCGGTGAAGCTGCTTACATATTGGGCATCAAGATCTATAGAGATAGATCAAGACGCTTAATTGGACTTTCACAAAGCACATACCTTGATAAAGTTTTGAAAAAGTTCAAAATGGATCAGGCAAAGAAAGGGTTCTTGCCTGTATTACAAGGTGTGAAGTTGAGTCAGACTCAATGCCCGACCACAGCAGAAGATAGAGAGAAAATGAAAGATGTTCCCTATGCTTCAGCCATAGGCTCTATCATGTATGCAATGCTGTGTACCAGACCTGATGTATGCTTAGCAATAAGTTTAGCAGGGAGGTACCAAAGTAATCCAGGAGTGGATCACTGGACAGCGGTCAAGAATATCCTGAAATACCTGAAAAGGACTAAGGATATGTTTCTCGTTTATGGAGGTGACAAAGAGCTAGTCGTAAATGGTTACGTCGATGCAAGCTTTGACACTGATCCGGACGATTCTAAATCGCAAACCGAATACGTGTTTATATTGAACGGTGGAGCTGTCAGTTGGTGCAGTTCTAAACAAAGCGTCGTGGCGGGATCTACATGCGAAGCGGAGTACATAGCTGCTTCGGAAGCAGCAAATGAAGGAGTCTGGATGAAGGAGTTCATTTCCGATCTAGGTGTCATACCTAGTGCATCGGGACCAATGAAGATCTTCTGTGACAATACTGGTGCAATTGCCTTGGCAAAGGAATCCAGATTTCACAAAAGGACCAAGCATATCAAGAGACGCTTCAATTCCATCCGGGACCAAGTCCAGGTGGGAGACATAGAGATTTGCAAGATACATACGGATCTAAATGTTGTAGACCCGTTGACTAAGCCTCTTCCACGAGCAAAACATGATCAGCACCAAGACTCCATGGGTGTTAGAATCATTACTGTGTAATCTAGATTATTGACTCTAGTGCAAGTGGGAGACTGAAGGAAATATGCCCTAGAGGCAATAATAAAGTTATTATTTATTTCCTCATATCATGATAAATGTTTATTATTCATGCTAGAATTGTATTAAACGGAAACATGATAAATGTGTGAATACATAGACAAACTTAACGCCACTAGTATGCCTCTACTTGACTAGCTCATTAATCAAAGATGGTTATGTTTCCTAACCATAGACATGTGTTGTCATTTTATTAACGGGATCACATCATTAGGAGAATGATGTGATTAACCTGACCCATTCCGTTAGCTTAGCACTTGATCATTTAGTATGTTGCTATTGCTTTCTTCATGACTTATACATGTTCCTACAACTATGAGATTATGCAACTCCCGTTTACCAGAGGAACACTTTGTGTGCTAGCAAACGTCACAACGTAACTAGGTAATTATAAAGGAGCTCTATAGGTGTCTCCAAAGGTACATGTTGAGTTGGCGTATTTCGAGATTAGGATTTGTCACTCCGATTGTCGGAGAGGTATCTCTGGGCCCTCTCGGTAATGCACATCACTATAAGCCTTGCAAGCAATGTGGCCAATGAGTTGGCTACGGGATGATGCATTACGTAACGAGTAAAGAGACTTGCCTGTAACGAGATTGAACTAGGTATTGAGATACCGACGATCGAATCTCGGGCAAGTAACATACCGATGACAAAGGGAACAACGTATGTTGTTATGCGGTTTGACTGATAAAGATCTTCATAGAATATGTAGGAGCCAATATGAGCATCCAGGTTCCGCTATTGGTTATTGACCGGAAACATTTCTAGGTCATGTCTACATAGTTCTCGAACCCGTAGGGTCCGCACGCTTAACGTTACGATGACTGTTATATTATGAGATTATAGTTTTTGATGTAGCGAAGGTTGTACGGAGTCCCGGATGTGATCATGGACATGATGAGGAGTCTCGAAATGGTTGAGACATAAAGATTGATATATTGGAAGCCTATAGGATATCGGAATCGTTCCGGGTAAAATCGGGATTTTACCGGAGTACCGGGGGGTTACCGGAACACCCCAGGGGTTAATGGGCCTACATGGGTCGTAAGGGAGAATAGGAGGGCCCGCCAGGGCAGGCCGCGCGCCCCCTCCCCCCTAGTCCGAATAGGACATGGAAGGGGGGCGCCCCCCCTTTCCTCTTTCTCCTTCTCCCTTCCTTCTCCAACAAGGCAAGAGGGGGAAGTCCTACTCCCGGTGGGAGTAGGACCCCTCCAGGCGCACCCCTAGGGGCTGGCCGCACCTCCCCCTTCCCTCCTTTATATACGGGGGCAGGGGGGAACCCCATGACACACAAGTTGATCTTCGTGATCGTTCCTTAGCCGTGTGCGGTGCCCCCTCCACCATATTCCACCTCGGTCATATCATAGCGGTGCTTAGGTGAAGCCCTGCGTCGGTAGAACATCATCACCGTCACCACGCCGTCGTGCTGACGGAACTCTTCCCCGACACCCTGCTGGATCGGAGTCCGGGGATCGTCATCGAGCTGAACGTGTGCTGAACTCGGAGTGCCGTACGTTCGGTACTTGGATTGGTCGGATCATGAAGACGTATGACTACATCAACTGCGTTGTTCTAACGCTTTCGCTTTCGGTCTATGAGGGTACGTGGACAACACTCTCCCCTCTCGTTGCTATGCATCACCATGATCCTTGCGTGTGCATAGGAATTTTTTTGAAATTACTATGTTCCCCAACAGTTCATGTCCACATTCGTCCTGAATAAGATGTGCGAGCTCATCTCTAGTGGGGTTAGGACTGACAAGGGCTTCAAGGAGGTGCACTTGAACACCGTTGCGAAGCAGGTGTTCGAGTTCTGTGGCCAGGAGGTGACCACCACCTAGGTGTCCAAGCTCAGAGACCTTAGCGGCGCCTCCTGGGATCGGAGCAATTGCTCTATCGTTTTGGGCGTAGAGCACTACATCGGCAATGTCGCGGTTAGCTTGATGACCCACAAGTATAGGGGATCTATCGTAGTCCTTTCGATAAGTAAGAGTGTCGAACCCAGCGAGGAGCTGAAGGAAATGACAAGCGGTTTTCAGTAATGTATTATCTGCAAGCACTGAAATTGTAGGTAATAGATAGTTTTGTGATAAGATAATTGGTAACGGTAACAAGCAATGAAAGTAAATAACGTGCAGCAAGGTGGCCCAATCCTTTTTGTAGCAAAGGACAAGCCTGGACAATTTCTTATAATGAGAAAAGCGCTCCCGAGGACACATGGGAATTACCGTCAAGCTAGTTTCATCACGCTCATATGATTCGCGTTCGGTACTTTGATAATTTGATATGTGGGTGGACCGGTGCTTGGGTACTGCCCTTTCTTGGACAAGCATCCCACTTATGATTAACACCTATTGCAAGCATCCGCAACTACAAAAGAAGTATTAAGGTAAACCTAACTATCGGTGTCAAAACCGGCGGATCTCGGGTAGGGGGTCCTGAACTGTGCATCTAGGCGGATGGTAACAGGAGACAAGGGACACGACGTTTTTACCCAGGTCCGGGCCCTCTCGATGGAGGTAAAACCCTACTCCTGCTTGATTAATATTGATGATATGGGTAGTACAAGATGTTGGGTTTCGTAGTAATTTCAAAAAATTTCCTACGCACACGCAAGATCATGTGATGCATAGCAACGAGGGGAAGAGTATTGTCTACGTACCCTACGCAGACCGACTGCGGAAGCGATGACACGACGTAGAGGAAGTAGTCGTACGTCTTCACGATCCAACCGATCAAGCACCGAAACTACGGCACCTCCGAGTTCGAGCACACGTTCAGCTCGATGACGATCCCCGGACTCCGATCCAGCAAAGTGTCGGGGAAGAGTTCCGTCAGCACGACGGCGTGGTGACGATCTTGATGAACTACAGCAGCAGGGCTTCGCCTAAACTCCGCTACAGTATTATCGAGGAATATGGTGGCAGGGGGCACCGCACACGGCTAAGGAATCGATCACGTGGATCAACTTGTGTCAACTTGTGTGTTTAGAGGTGCCCCTGCCTCCGTATATAAAGGAGCCAAGGGGGGAGGAGGCGCCGGCCAGGAGGAGGTGGCGCAGAAGGAGTCCTACTCCTACCGGGAGTAGGACTCCCCCCCCCCCAATCCTATTCCAACTAGGATTCCCAAGGGGGAAAGAGGGAGAGGGGTGGCCGGCCACCTCTCCTAGTCCTAATAGGACTAGGGGAAGGGGGGAGGCGCGCAGCCCCCTTGGGCTGCCCCTTTCTCCTTTCCACTAAGGCCCATGAAGGCCCATATGGTTCCCGGGGGGTTCCGGTAACCTCCCGGTAACCCGGTAAAATCCCGATTTCACCCGGAACACTTCCGATGTCCAAACATAGGCTTCCAATATATCAATCTTTATATCTCGACCATTTCGAGACTCCTCGTCATGTCCGTGATCACATCCGGGACTCCGAACAACCTTCGGTACATCAAAATGCATAAACTCATAATATAACTGTCATCGTAACCTTAAGCGTGCGGACCCTACGGGTTCGAGAACAATGTAGACATGACCGAGACACGTCTCCGGTCAATAACCAATAGCGGGACCTGGATGCCCATATTGGCTCCCACATATTCTACGAAGATCTTTATCGGTCAGACCGCATAACAACATACGTTGTTCCCTTTGTCATCGGTATGTTACTTGCCCGAGATTCGATCGTCGGTATCCAATACCTAGTTCAATCTCGTTACCAGCAAGTCTCTTTACTCGTTCCGTAATACATCATCTCACAACTAACATATTAGTTGTAATGCTTGCAAGGCTTATGTGATGTGTATTACCGAGAGGGCCCAGAGATACCTCTCCGACAATCGGAGTGACAAATCCTAATCTCGAAATACGCCAACCCAACATCGACCATTGGAGACACCTGTAGTACTCCTTTATAATCACCCAGTTACGTTGTGACGTTTGGTAGTACCCAAAGTGTTCCTCCGGTAAACGGGAGTTACATAATCTCATAGTCATAGGAACATGTATAAGTCATGAAGAAAGCAATAGCAACATACTAAACGATCGGGTGCTAAGCTAATGGAATGGGTCATGTCAATCAGATCATTCTACTAATGATGTGACCTCGTTAATCAAATAACAACTCTTTGTTCATGGTTAGGAAACATAACCATCTTTGATTAACGAGCTAGTCAAGTAGAGGCATACTAGTGACACTATGTTTGTCTATGTATTCACACATGTATTATGTTTCCGGTAAATACAATTTTAGCATGAATAATAAACATTTATCATGATTATAAGGAAATAAATAATAACTTTATTATTGCCTCTAGGGCATATTTCCTTCAGTCTCCCACTTGCACTAGAGTCAATAATCTAGATTACACTGTAATGATTCTAACACCCATGGAGCCTTGGTGCTGATCATGTTTTGCTCGTGGAAGAGGCTTAGTCAACGGGTCTGCAACATTCAGATCCGTATGTATCTTGCAAATCTCTATGTCTCCCACCTGGACTAGATCCCGGATGGAGTTGAAGCGTCTCTTGATGTGTTTGGTCCTTTTGTGAAATCTGGATTCCTTTGCTAAGGCAATTGCACCAGTATTGTCACAAAAGATTTTCATTGGACCCGATGCACTAGGTATGACACCTAGATCGGATATGAACTCCTTCATCCAGACTCCTTCATTTGCTGCTTCCGAAGCAGCTATGTATTCCGCTTCACATGTAGATCCCGCTACAACGCTTTGTTTAGAACTGCACCAACTGACAGCTCCACCGTTTAATGTAAACACGTATCCGGTTTGCGATTTAGAATCGTCCGGATCAGTGTCAAAGCTTGCATCAACGTAACCTTTTACGATGAGCTCTTTGTCACTTCCATATACGAGAAACATATCCTTAGTCCTTTTCAGGTATTTCAGGATGTTCTTGACCGCTGTCCAGTGATCCATTCCTGGATTACTTTGGTACCTCCCTGCTAAACTTATAGCAAGGCACACATCAGGTCTGGTACACAGCATTGCATACATGATAGAGCCTATGGCTGATGCATAGGGAACATCTTTCATATTCTCTCTATCTTCTGCAGTGGTCGGGCATTGAGTCTTACTCAATTTCACACCTTGTAACACAGGCAAGAACCCTTTCTTTGCTTGATCCATTTTGAACTTCTTAAAAATTTTGTCAAGGTATGTGCTTTTGTGAAAGTCCAATTAAGCGTCTTGATCTATCTCTATAGATCTTAATGCCTAATATGTAAGCAGCTTCACCGAGGTCTTTCATTGAAAAACTTTTATTCAAGTATCCCTTTATGCTATCCAGAAATTCTATATCATTTCCAATCAGTAATATGTCATCCACATATAATATCAGAAATGCTACAGAGCTCCCACTCACTTTCTTGTAAATACAGGTTTCTCCGAAAGTCTGTATAAAACCAAATGCTTTGATCACACTATCAAAACGTTTATTCCAACTCCGAGAGGCTTGCACCAGTCCATAAATGGATCGCTGGAGCTTGCACACTTTGTTAGCTCCCTTTGGATCGACAAAACCTTCTGGTTGCATCATATACAACTCTTCTTCCAGGAATCCATTCAGGAATGCAGTTTTGACATCCATTTGCCAAATTTCATAATCATAAAATGCGGCAATTGCTAACATGATTCGGACGGACTTAAGCATTGCTACGGGTGAGAAGGTCTCATCGTAGTCAATTCCTTGAACTTGTCGAAAACCTTTTGCGACAAGTCGAGCTTTGTAGACAGTAACATTACCATCAGCGTCAGTCTTCTTCTTAAAGATCCATTTATTCTCAATTGCTTGCCGATCATCGGGCAAGTCAACCAAAGTCCATACTTTGTTCTCATACATGGATCCCATCTCAGATTTCATGGCTTCAAGCCACTTTGCGGAATCTGGGCTCACCATCGCTTCTTCATAGTTCGTAGGTTCATCATGATCTAGTAGCATGACTTCCAGAACAGGATTTCCGTACCACTCTGGCGCGGATCTTACTCTGGTTGATCTATGTGGTTCAGTAGTATCTTGATCTGAAGTTTCATGATCATTATCATTGGCTTCCTCACTAACCGGTGTAGGTGTCACTGAAACAGTTTTCTGTGATGAACTACTCTCCAGTAAGGGAGCAGGTACAGTTACCTCGTCAAGTTCTACTTTCCCCCCACTCACTTCTTTCGAGAGAAACTCCTTCTCTAGAAATGATCCATTCTTAGCAACGAATGTTTTGCCTTCGGATCTGTGATAGAAGGTGTACCCAACAGTCTCCTTTGGGTATCCTATGAATACACATTTCTCCGATTTGGGTTTGAGCTTATCAGGTTGAAGCTTTTTCACATAAGCATCGCAGCCCCAAACTTTAAGAAACGACAACTTTGGTTTCTTGCCAAACCATAGTTCATAAGGCGTCGTCTCAACGGATTTTGATGGTGCCCTATTTAATGTGAATGCGGCCGTCTCTAAAGCATTACCCCAAAATGATAGCGGTAAATCTGTAAGAGACATCGTAGATCGCACCATATCTAGTAAAGTACGATTACGACGTTCGGACACACCATTACGCTGTGGTGTTCCGGGTGGCGTGAGTTGCGAAACTATTCCACAGTTTTTCAAATGTACACCAAACTCGTAACTCAAATATTCTCCTCCACGATCAGATCGTAGAAACTTTATTTTCTTGTTACGATGATTTTCAACTTCACTCTGAAATTCTTTGAACTTTTCAAATGTTTCAGACTTATGTTTCATTAAGTAAATATACCCATATCTGCTTAAATCATCTGTGAAGGTGAGAAAATAACGATATCCGCCACGAGCCTCAATATTCATCGGGCCACATACATCGGTATGTATGATTTCCAACAAATCTGTTGCTCTCTCCATAGTACCGGAGAACGGTGTTTTAGTCATCTTGCCCATGAGGCACGGTTCGCAAGTACCAAGTGATTCATAATCAAGTGGTTCCAAAAGTCCATTAGTATGGAGTTTCTTCATGCGTTTTACACCGATATGACCTAAACGATAGTGCCACAAATAAGTTGCACTTTCATTATCAACTCTGCATCTTTTGGTTTCAACATTATGAATATGTGTATTACTACTATCGAGATTTAGTAAGAATAGACCACTCTTCAAGGGTGCATGACCATAAAAGATATTACTCATATAAATAGAACAACCATTATTCTCTGATTTAAATGAATAACCGTCTCGCATTAAACAAGATCCAGATATAATGTTCATGCTCAACGCTGGCACCAAATAACAATTATTTAGGTCTAATATTAATCCCGAAGGTAGATGTAGAGGTAGCGTGCCGACCGCGATCACATCGACTTTGGAACCGTTTCCCACGCGCATCGTCACCTCGTCCTTTGCCAGTGCCCGCTTATTCTGTAGTCCCTGTTTCGAGTTGCAAATATTAGCAACAGAACCAGTATCAAATACCCAGGTGCTACTGCAAGCTCTAGTAAGGTACACATCAATAACATGTATATCATATATACCTTTGTTCACCTTGCCATCCTTCTTATCCGCCAAATACTTGGGGCAGTTCCGCTTCCAGTGACCAGTCTGCTTGCAGTAGAAGCACTCAGTTTCAGGCTTAGGTCCAGACTTGGGTTTCTTATCTTGAGCAGCAACTGGCTTGCTGTTCTTCTTGAAGTTCCCTTTCTTCTTTCCTTTGCCCTTTTTCTTGAAACTAGTGGTTTTGTTAACCATCAACACTTGATGCTCCTTTTTGATTTCTACCTCCGCAGCTTTCAGCATTGCGAAGAGCTCGGGAATAGTCTTGTTCATCCCTTGCATATTATAGTTCATCACGAAGCTCTTGTAGCTTGGTGGCAGTGATTGGAGAATTCTGTCGATGACGCAATCATCCGGAAGATTAACTCCCAATTGAATCAAGTGATTATTATACCCAGACATTTTGAGTATATGCTCACTGACAGAACTGTTCTCCTCCATCTTGCAGCTATAGAACTTATTGGAGACTTCATATCTCTCAATCCGGGCATTTGCTTGAAATATTAACTTCAACTCCTGGAACATCTCATATGCTCCATGACGTTCAAAACGTCGTTGAAGTCCCGATTCTAAGCCGTAAAGCATGGCACACTGAACTATTGAGTAGTCATCAGCTTTGCTCTGCCAGACGTTCATAACATCTGGCGTTGCTCCAGCAGCAGGCCTGGCACCCAGCGGTGCTTCCAGGACGTAATTCTTCTGTGCAGCAATGAGGATAATCCTCAAGTTACGGACCCAGTCCGTGTAATTGCTACCATCATCTTTCAACTTTGCTTTCTCAAGGAACGCATTAAAATTTAACGGAACAACAGCACGAGCCATCTATCTACAATCAACATAAACAAGCAAGATACTATCAGGGACTAAGTTCATGATAAATTTTAAGTTCAATTAATCATATTACTAAAGAACTCCCACTTAGATAGACATCCCTCTAATCCTCTAAGTGATCACGTGATCCAAATCAACTAAACCATAACCGATCATCACGTGAGATGGAGTAGTTTTCAATGGTGAACATCGTTATGTTGATCATATCTACTATATGATTCACGCTCGACCTTTCGGTCTCCGTGTTCCGAGGCCATATCTGCATATGCTAGGCTCGTCAAGTTTAACCTGAGTATTCTGCGTGTGCAAAACTGGCTTGCACCCGTTGTAGATGGATGTAGAGCTTATCACACCCGATCATCACGTGGTGTCTGGGCACGACGAACTTTGGCAACGGTGCATACTCAGGGAGAACACTTCTTGATAATTTAGTGAGAGATCATCTTATAATGCTACCGTCAATCAAAGCAAGATAAGATGCATAAAAAGATAAACATCACATGCAATCAATATAAGTGATATGATATGGCCATCATCATCTTGTGCTTGTGATCTCTATCTCCGAAGCACCGTCATGATCACCATCGTCACCGGCGCGACACCTTGATCTCCATCGTAGCATCGTTGTCGTCTCGCCAATCTTATGCTTCCACGACTATCACTACCGTTTAGTAATAAAGTAAAGCATTACATCGCGATTGCATTGCATACAATAAAGCGACAACCATATGGCTCCTGCCAGTTGCCGATAACTTGTTTACAAAACATGATCATCTCATACAATAAAATTCAGCATCATGCCTTGACCATATCACATCACAACATGCCCTGCAAAAACAAGTTAGACGTCCTCTACTTTGTTGTTGCATGTTTTACGTGGCTGCTACGGGCTTAAGTAAGAACCAATCTCACCTACGCATCAAAACCACAACGATAGTTTGTCAAATAGACTCCGTTTTAACCTTCGCAAGGACCGGGCGTAGCCATACTTGGTTCAACTAAAGTTGGAGAGGCAGTCGCCCGCAAGCCATCTCTGTGCAAAGCACGTCGAGGGAACCGGTCTCGCGTAAGCGTACGCGTAAGGTTGGTCCGGGTCGTCTCGTCCAACAATACCGCCGAACCAAAGTATGACATGCTGGTAGGCAGTATGACTTGTATCATCCACAACTTACTTGTGTTCTACTCGTGCATATAACATCAACATCATTAACCTAGGCTCGGATGCCACTGTTGGGTTTCGTAGTAATTTCAAAATTTTCCTACGCGCACACAGGATCATGTGATGCATAGCAACGAGGGGAAGAGTATTGTCTACGTACCCTACGCAGACCGACTGCGGAAGCGATGACACGACGTAGAGGAAGTAGTCGTACGTCTTCACGATCCAACCGATCAAGCACCGAAACTACGGCACCTCCGAGTTCGAGCACACGTTCAGCTCGATGACGATCCCCGGACTCCGATCCAGCAAAGTGTCGGGGAAGAGTTCCGTCAGCACGACGGCGTGGTGACGATCTTGATGAACTACAGCAGCAGGGCTTCGCCTAAACTCCGCTACAGTATTATCGAGGAATATGGTGGCAGGGGGCACCACACACGGCTAAGGAATCGATCACGTGGATCAACTTGTGTCAACTTGTGTGTTTAGAGGTGCCCCTGCCTCTGTATATAAAGGAGCCAAGGGGGGAGGAGGCGCCGGCCAGGAGGAGGTGGCGCAGAAGGAGTCCTACTCCTACCGGGAGTAGGACTCCCCCCCCAATCCTATTCCAACTAGGATTCCCAAGGGGGAAAGAGGGAGAGGGGTGGCCGGCCACCTCTCCTAGTCCTAATAGGACTAGGGGAAGGGGGGAGGCGCGCAGCCCCCTTGGGCTGCCCCGGTAAAATCCCGATTTCACCCGGAACACTTCCGATGTCCAAACATAGGCTTCCAATATATCAATCTTTATGTCTCGACCATTTCGAGACTCCTCGTCATGTCCGTGATCACATCCGGGACTCCGAACAACCTTCAAAATGCATAAACTCATAATATAACTGTCATCGTAACCTTAAGCGTGCGGACCCTACGGGTTCGAGAACAATGTAGACATGACCGAGACACGTCTCCGGTCAATAACCAATAGCGGGACCTGGATGCCCATATTGGCTCCCACATATTCTACGAATATCTTTATCGGTCAGACCGCATAACAACATACGTTGTTCCCTTTGTCATCGGTATGTTACTTGCCCGAGATTCGATCGTCGGTATCCAATACCTAGTTCAATCTCGTTACCAGCAAGTCTCTTTACTCGTTCCCTAATACATCATCTCACAACTAACATATTAGTTGTAATGCTTGCAAGGCTTATGTGATGTGTATTACCGAGAGGGCCCAGAGATACCTCTCCGACAATCGGAGTGACAAATCCTAATCTCGAAATACGCCAACCCAACATCGACCATTGGAGACACCTGTAGTACTCCTTTATAATCACCCAGTTACGTTGTGACGTTTGGTAGTACCCAAAGTGTTCCTCCGGTAAACGGGAGTTACATAATCTCATAGTCATAGGAACATGTATAAGTCATGAAGAAAGCAATAGCAACATACTAAACGATCGGGTGCTAAGCTAATGGAATGGGTCATGTCAATCAGATCATTCTACTAATGATGTGACCTCGTTAATCAAATAACAACTCTTTGTTCATGGTTAGGAAACATAACCATCTTTGATTAACGAGCTAGTCAAGTAGAGGCATACTAGTGACACTATGTTTGTCTATGTATTCACACATGTATTATGTTTCCGGTAAATACAATTTTAGCATGAATAATAAACATTTATCATGATTATAAGGAAATAAATAATAACTTTATTATTGCCTCTAGGGCATATTTCCTTCACAAGAGTAGATCTACCACGAGATCAGAGAGGCTAAACCCTAGAAGCTAGCCTATGGTATGATTGTTGTTCGTCCTACAGACTAAAACCCTCCGGTTTATATAGGCACCGAAGAGGGTTAGGGTTACACATAGTCGGTTACAATGGTAGGAGATCTACATATCCGTATCGCCAAGCTTGCCTTCCACGCCAAGGAAAGTCCCATCCGGACACGGGACGAAGTCTTCAATCTTGTATCTTCATAGTCCAGGAGTCCGACCAAAGGTGATAGTTCGGCTATCCGGACACCCCTTAATCTAGGACTCCCTCAGTAGCCCCCGAACCAGGCTTCAATGGCGATGAGTCCGGTGCGTAGATTGTCTTCAGCATTGCAAGGCGGGTTCTTCTCCAAATCATGTGTACCTGTTGAATAACATCCGGCTTCTTGTAAATATTGCGCTCCTCGGCTTCCACGCCCAATAATGGCCATCTTCCACGTGTTGAACGAATGCGAAAAGCCAGGGTATTTTTACATTTACCCCCTAGTTGCGCAAATAAGCTGCCTATAAAAGAGACGAGGATCTAGATCCAAATCACACCATCCTCCCTTCGCGGGCATTCATCAGAGTGCATCTGACAGAAATCCATTCTATCATGGACAGTCGACGCGGCTCCTCCTCTCGCCCTCCCAGCCCTCAGCCTGGAGATTGGGAGAGATGCTCCGTCCCGCACAGTGAGCTAGTGGCGCTCCAAACCAAGGGATTTCTTCCCCCAGCCTTCATGGTTCCGGTTCGAGCCGGACTCGCCACCTATAAGGGCGGGAAGCAAGCGGAGAGCGTCCCCAGCCCCTCCAAAGGAGAGCGGGTATGCCTTGTCTCTTATTTGATAAGAGGACTCGGATTTCCAATTCATCCGTTTCTCCGGGGGCTCCTGGAGTTCTACGGCCTCCAGTTGCACAACCTTACGCCTGCCTCCATTTTGCATATTGTGGGCTTCGTGGCCCTCTGCGAGCTGTTTTTGGGCATCGAGGCTCATTTTGCGCTGTGGAAGAAGCTGTTCTGCCTTGTGCCCCGTTCTCAAGAGGGGTCAATATATCAAGTGGGTGGAGGCGAACTATGGCGCATCACCGGGACCGGATATCTATCCAAAACCCCGAAGAAGGCATCCGAAGACTGGCCTTCGGAATGGTTTTATATAGAAGATGTCCCCCTGCCGGACCCTGTTCGGGTCGGCCTTCCTGAGTTCAATAACGCCCCTTTGAAGAAACGCCTAAGCTGGCGTCCACGGAGCCCTCAGAAGGAAAATGACAGGGATGTCCTTTACCTAATGAGCCGAATAAGGTTGTTAGCTCATTCCGGACTGACCATGATCGGGGTCATGGCCATATGCATTACGCGGGGGGTGCAGCCGCTCTAGTATAGAGGCCACCCCATGTAGGATTTCAACGGGGAGGATGACGCCACCCGCTGCGGCCGTAAGGGGCCGGGATCGGTCGCCGATCTGATGAAGATCTTGTCCGCATTGTACAAGGGAGAAGAGGAGGAATTTCTCCGCGTCAATCCGCAGGGCGGATTTTCTATGAACAATCCTCCAAGATGGGTAAGCGGACATTTATTTTTGCCTATCCGATCCATACTCCCACAGTCGAGTATCTCATTTTGTGATTTCGGCGCAGGAACTGCTGTAACACCCCGGATGTAACTTTCCATATTTGTAACTCCAACTCTTGCCATTTTCGGCTATGTGCTATGATATTCCCTCCGTGGTTGGGTTTTGTTTTTCGTTTTGCATTTTGTTTATGTCATGCATCTCATATCATGTCATCATGTGCATCTCATTTGCATACGTGTTCATCTCATGCATCCGAGCATTTTCCCCGTTGTCCGTTTTGCATTCCGACGCTCCCACATGCACCGGCGCACCCCTCTTGTCTCTTTTCATGTGCGGGTGTTGAACATTCTCGGAATGGACCGAGCCTTGCCAAGTGGCCTTGGTACACCACCGGTAGACCACCTGTCAAATTTCGGGTCATTTGGAGCTCGTTTGATACTCCAACGGTTAACCGGGTAACCGCATAGGCCTCTTTTGGGTTGCAGCCCAACACCCCTCCAAAACAACCCAAAACCCCACCTAAGTCACTTCCATTCTCTCCGTCGTCGGATCACGATCGTGTGGGCAAAAACCGCACCTCATTTGGAGCTTCCTAGCTCCTTCTACCTATAAAAACACCCCCTCCCCCGAAATCCCGGATCATTTTCCTACCCTAACCCTAGCCCCGTTCCTCTCGCCGCCGCCGGACACGTCCGGGCGGAGCCGGACGCGTCCGCCCGCCGCCCCGGACCAACCGCGCGCTGCCACGTGAGCTGCGCGCCCACATCGCCGCCGCCTCCCGCGCAGGCCCGCCGGGCCCAAGCGGGGCCCTCCCGCGCCCGACCCACGCTGCGCCCCGCGCCGCCGCCCGCGTCCGTTTGCCGCTGCCGCTCCGGTGCCTCCGCCGCCGTCCTCTGCCACCGGCCGTGCCGTCGCCCGGTCCCGCCACCGACCGCGCCGCCTCCGACTGCACCATCTCCGGCGCCCCCTCGCCGGAGGACGCCCAGATCCGGCCGGCCCGACTCCTCTCCGGCCGCCCTCCTCCGGCCCCGAGCTCCAACTCCGGCTGGCGAACCTCGAAGCACGCGCCGATCCGGATCCAGATCCAGAAACTCGGTTGACTTTCTTCTCCCCGAAAATCGTCTAAGTCTTTTCCTGTCATAATTTTGTTGCATCTTCATTGCATCACATCTCTGCACACGTGGCTCCGTTTGGGCGCGTAGTATACCAAATTGTTCATCTTGAAGAGTACATCATTTCATTCCATTGCATCATTTACATTTGAGCTTGTCTTGATGCCCGAAATGCTGTTGGCAGAGGGCTATGTGATGTTAGTTTCTGTTTCTTAACAGAACATGCACTTTTGTCATTTTTGCCATGGTTAATGTGTGCATCTTATGTACTTGAGCCCTACATATGTTTTGATCTATACCATGCCAGCTTTACAGGGGTGTATGCCATGTATTTTTGTGATCTCTGTGGTGACTAGCACAAGCATGCAAACTAGGGATGATAATGTTGCTGATTTCAGGAACTTAGTAATTTCACTAAGTCATGTCCTGCTGTTATTTTTATGCCATGTGTTCATGTTGTTTCAGAGAGATCTATGCCCATTTTGAGCATGATCAGTAAGGGTGTTTTGAACATATGGATGTGATCTATCCATCCATGCCTTTGTTGGAAATTATGGAGTAGTCTAGCATGTCATTTTCATGCTCTACTTTTGCTTCAAAATGTTTCCTGGCAGATTGTTTACATGATATTCAATTTTTACAAGGTTGTTGTAGTTGATCCTTGTATGCTTTGATGTTGTTCTTGCCATGTATAGCTTCTATGCCATGTCTTCTTGATGGGTGTATGCTTAGTTTATCATGAGATGCACTGTAGTGAGTGCATCGAGCTCACGAACATGCATACTTGTTATCTGATTTTGCCATGTCCAGTTTTTCTGCCAAGTCTGGGATCTGTAATGAAACTTGCTATGTTTACATGGGTGCCACCATTTCCTCTGGTCCTTTTTGGCTTATGGTCAGTAAGGGACTTTTGATCTATGCTTTGAGTAAATTCCTGCCATGTCTTGTTTTGCTATTATAAGTTCCTGTAGCTTGTTGTTTGCTTGCTCTAAACATGACTTCCTGATGTTAATTTCTGGCATATTAGTGTTTTCACTAAGTCTGTGAACCTGATATTTTTTTGCACTTTCCCCATGCTTGATTGAGCCTGTTATGATGTGATTTAGCCGTAGCTCAGTGTTCCTCTTTTGTTAAGCATCTCCTGTAGATCACTGTCATATGCTTTGTTTTTATGTTGGGGTGCTGTAGCATAGTTTCTTGTTGCATACTAAGTAGCATCATGCTGTTAAACGCAGATTCGTGTCATTCTTGTTTTGCTTGTCATTTGCAAACCGTGCATCCGATTCCGGTGATCTTTATATCGATTTCAACCGAAATCATCTCTTATTTACAGCGGCATACTTGGTTTGCCAAGTTGATGCCTTGTTCATCATTTTCCTTCCGGAGCACACATATGCATTGCATATCGCATCTCGCATAGCATGTCACGTATTGCATCATGTTGCTTGTGCATTGTTCCATGTTTGATTGTGGTTCCATTGCTTGTGTTCTTGCTTTTGGTAGAGCCGGGAGACGAGTACGTGAACGAGGAACCTGTTGAGAACGCCTACGAGGATCAAGCCTTCGACAACTCTGAGAACCTTGCAGGCAAGATGACCATACCTTCGATATCACTTCTATCTTTGCTTGCTAGATGCTCGCTCTTTTGCTATGCCTTTGCTACGTTACCTACCACTTGCTATATCATGCCACCCATATTGCCATGTCAAACCTCTAACCATCCTTTCCTAGCAAACCGTTGATTGGCTATGTTACCGCTTTTGCTCAGCCCCTCTTATAGCGTTGCTAGTTGCAGGTGAAGATGAAGTTTGTTCCTTGTTGGAACATGGATCCTTTGGGATATCACAATATCTCCTGTTTAATTAATGCATCTATATACTTGGTAAAGGGTGGAAGGCTCGGCCTTATGCCTGGTGACTTGTTCCACTCTTGCCGCCCTAGTTTCCGTCATACCGGTGTTATGTTCCTTGATTTTGCGTTCCTTACGCGGTTTGGTGATTTATGGGACCCCCTTGACAGTTCGCTTTGAATAAAACTCCTCTAGCAAGGCCCAACCTTGGTTTTACCATTTGACTACCTACCACCTACCACTTTTCCCTTGGGTTTTCGCGAGCCCGAGGGTCATCTTTATTTTAGCCCCCCCGGGCCAGTGCTCCTTCGAGTGTTGGTCCGAACTGAGCTGCCTGCGGGGCCACCTCGGGGAAACTCGAAGTCTGGTTTTACTCGTAGCTAGTCTCATCCGGTGTTGCCCTGAGAACGAGATATGTGCAGCTCCTATCGGGATTTGTCGGCACATCGGGCGGCTTTGCTGGTCTAGTTTTACCATTGTCGAAATGTCATGCGAACCGGGATTCCGAGCCTGATCGGGTCTTCCCGGGAGAAGGTTTATCCTTCGTTGACCGTGAGAGCTTATGATGGGCTAAGTTGGGACACCCCTGCAGGGTATTATCTTTCGAAAGCCGTGCTCGCGGTTATGAGGCAGATGGGAATTTGTTAATGTCCGGTTGTAGAAAACCCAAAGTTGACCTTAATTAAAATACATCAACCGCGTGTGTAACCGTGCTGGTCTCTTCTCGGCGGAGGCCGGGAAGTGAACACGGTGTTGGAGTTATGTTTGGCGTAGGTTGCTCTAGGATCACTTCTTGATCGCTACTAGCTTCACGACCGTGCCTTGCTTCTCTTCTCGCTCTCTTTTGTGATCGTAGCCACCATATATGCTAGTCGCTTGCTGCTGCTCCACCTCATTACACCACCCTTCCCTTAAGCTTAAATAGTCTTGATCTCGCGGGTGTGAGATTGCTGAGTCCCCGTGACTCACAGATTCTACCAAAACAGATGCAGGTACCGGTGATACCAGCGCAGATGGTGCAACTGAGCTGAACTGGGAGTTTGATGAGGCCCGTGGTCGTTACTATGTTTCATTTCCAGACGATCAGTAGTGGAGCCCAGTTGGGACGATCGAGAAAGCAGTGTTGCATTTGGGGTAGTCTTCTTTTATTTTGGTTCCGTAGTCGGACCTTGAGTGTAAACTGAATGATGGATGTTTATTTATGTATTGTGTGAAGTGGCGACTATAAGCCAACTACGTATCTCTTTCCCTTATGTATTACATGGGTTGTGCGAAGATTACCTCACTTGCGACATTGCTTTCAATGCGGTTATGCCTCTAAGTCGTGCTTCGACACGTGGAAGATATAGCCGCATCGAGGGCGTTAGAAGTTGGTAATCAGAGCCAGGCCCGACTTAGGAGCCCCCTGCTTGATTGTTTGCTGGTGATGTTGAGTCTAGAACAAAAATGTTTTGAGTCTTAGGATTATATATATCGGAGAGTAGGATTCTTTTTACTCCTCAGCCCCTTCATCGCTCTGGTGATGTCTCCTGGCGTAGAGTTTTGACTTTCCTTTCCTCAAATTTCACTAAAAAAAATTTAGGATCACGCGGGTATCTTGGAATCGTTCCGATGGTTTTGTGACAAGAACATTGTTCTTGGTGCCTCCTGACATTTAGGGGTTGTGGCAGTGTCCCGGGGAGTTGAGCTCTGAGGTGTTGTCGTCACAATTTTATCGTTGCAGTTCTGGAATACCTGAGTTTTGCCGACATCGAAAATCTCTTTTGTACAGTTGTTGGTGAGATAACCCCGATAACCCAGTACTGAGGTGAGTACGGGAGTATTGCCATGACTCGTATAACGGATGCTTTTCGAAGGTTGAGGTACACGATTTCTGAAGGTTTCTTGCTTATGTGTCGACGGATGGATACAGCTGGATGTAGGGATTGTTAGTTTGGGTGAGATATATTGCTTCCCCTGTATCCCCAACACCAGATTGCATAACCAGAAAGTTTCGGGAGTTTATAGGTGGGATTCAAGTAGCTCTAGCACTTCTTCCCGCAGATATTTGGTTTGTGATTGGGTAATCCTTACCACTTATTTGTTCCATTCATACCTTGTCTTTTATTTTCATTCATCAATATCTTATCAAGTGGCTTCTCACCTTAATGGACGTGATGTTTACTTTGGAATTCATTCGTTCATCCCTGTTCGAATGTTTATTGTGAAGACTATATGTTGCAAATTTCTATCCGTTGATTCAACTTGTCTATCTGTCTATCAAGATGCTAACGGATGTCACCCTCTTCAGGATGGCTCCGCCAACGCGTCAGAATCCGGAACGCAGTGATGGGAGTCAGGCGAACCCTCCACCTCCACCTCCGCCTCCGGAGGCATGGCAAACTTTGATGGCAACCACTAACGCCAACGCTCAGTTGTTGATTCAGCTGATGCAAGAGCGTAACCAAGGCCAAGGCAACCAAGGGAATCAAGGTCAAGGACAGTTCTACCATCAGCCTCAGTTTCCTACCCTCAACCAGTTCCTTGCAAATCAGCCAAAGTCTTTCAGCTACTGTGCCGAGGCCACAGACGCCGACGATTGGCTCGTGGATATTAACAAGCATTTCGAATGCAGCAACATCAGACCTGAGGACTACGTCAAGTTCGCGTCTTTTCAGCTCAAGGATCAAGCAGCCGATTGGTTCTAGCAATACAAGGATTCCAGAGGAGGTCGAGTGATTACTTGGACTGATTTCTGTCGGGACTTTAAAGCTCACCACATTCCTACCAGTGTTGTTGAGAGCAAGCGTGAGGAGTTCCGCAATCTCAAGCAAGGCAACATGTCAGTGTATGAATACAACAAGCAGTTTCAGAAACTTGCTCGCTTCGCTAAACAAGATGTTCTTGATGAAAAGAGTATGATCTATCAATTCAGAGGTGGCCTTAGAGAGGATCTGCAGTTAGCGCTTGTTCTTGTTGAGCCTACTCAGTTTGATCAATTCTACAATATGGCCCTCAAGCAAGAAGGTGCTCAGCTCAAGTGTGAGGCTTCTAAGAAGAGAATCAGGGATGCACTTCAGTCTTCTTCTTCCTCTCAAGTGGCAGCAAAGCAGCAAAAGTTTTACCTTCCTCCTCCTCCATTTCGTCAGCCTTACCAACAGAAGAACTCAGGTGGTCGTGGATCTTCCCACCCACCCAACACAAGCTACCAGAACAAGTCTCAGCCTCAAGCTCCAAGGTCAAATGCTCCTTATCACCGTCCGTTCTCAGAGGTGACCTGCAACAAGTGTCATCAAAAAGGTCACTATGCGAACAAATGCTTCAACCAAAGGCGCCTTCCTCCTCCTCCTCCTATGAAGTCTTCAAGCAATGCAGTGGTCAAGCATAATCCCAAGTCTGCAAAGGTGAACATGATGAATGCAGCGCAAGCAGAGGATTCTTCTGACGTGATAATGGGTAATCTTCCAGTTAATGATATTCCTGCAAAAGTCTTATTTGATACCGGTGCATCGCATTCTTTCATGTCATATCCTTTTGCATCGAAGCACAGTTTTGACACAGAGGAATTACCTAAAGCTATGCAAGTTATTTCTCCCGCTAAGCGCTTGAGCTCTAGCATGATGGTTCCGAATGACGGTATCAAGATGGGCGACTATAGATTTCTGTCTTCTCCAATTGTCCTTGGTGACTCGGACATCGATCTTATTCTCGGGATGGACTGGCTTTCTAAGCACAAGGCTCAGCTTGATTGTGCTGCCAGAGAAATTCAATTGACACACTCTTCTGAGGATGTTATCATCTATGCTGCTCGTGACGAAACCATTCGGTTGTTTTCTCTCAATGAGAAGGGCGAGCTACACGCAATCTTGCAAATTCCAGTCGTTTGTGAGTACCAAGATGTCTTTCCAGAAGAGCTTCCGGGTATGCCTCCGCATCGGCCAGTCGAATTCGTTATCGATCTTGAGCCTGGCACTGAACCCGTTTGCAAGCGTCCTTACAAGCTTGGACCTGATGAACTGAAGGAATTGAAGAAGCAGCTCGATGAACAAGAGCGTCTGGGTTTGAGCAGACCGAGTTCATCTCCATGGGGATGTGGAGTTCTTTTTGTCCAGAAGAAGGATGGCACGGACCGACTTTGCGTCGATTACCGTCCATTGAACAAGAAGACAATCAAGAACAAGTATCCACTTGCCAACATCAATGAGCTTTTCGAGCAACTCAAAGGTGCTAAAGTATTCTCCAAGCTTGACCTCCGTATGGGTTATCATCAGATTCGCATTCGTGAACAAGATATCCCCAAGACAGCATTCAGAACAAGCTATGGTTCTTATGAATATACTGTCATGTCTTTCGGCCTTGTCAATGCTCCTCCAACATTCTCTCGAATGATGAACTTTATCTTCAACCCCTACACCAATGATTTCGTCTTGGTGTATCTCGATGATATTTTGGTCTTCTCCAAGAACAAGCAGGATCATGCCAAACATTTGCGTTTGGTGCTCGACAAGCTCAGAGAGCATCAATTCTATGCGAAGTTTTCCAAATGTGAGTTCTGGCTTGATGAAGTTCTTTATCTTGGTCACATCATCTCCGCCAAGGGCATCGCTATTAATCCCGAGAAGGTGTCTTCAATTGTGAATTGGGAACCTCCTCAGAATGTCAAGCAGCTTTGTAGTTTTCTTGGACTTGCAAGCTATTGCCGAAGATTCGTTGAGAACTTCTCTAACATTGCAAAGCCTCTTTCCAACCTCCTCCAGAAGCATGTCAAGTATGTCTGGACGCCTGAGTGTGACGTTGATTTCAACACCCTCAAAGAGAAACTCGTCACAACTCCTGTCTTAACTCCTCCTGATGAGTCCAAACCATTCGAAGTATTCTGTGATGCTTCTCTTCAAGGTCTCGGTGCTGTGTTAATGCAAGAGAAGAAAGTTGTGGCCTATACCTCTCGTCAGTTGAAGCCCAACGAAAAGAACTACCCCACTCACGATCTCGAGTTGGCGGCAGTTGTCCATGCATTGATAACATGGAGACATCTCTTGTTGGGAAGGAAAGTGGACATTTTAACCGATCACAAGAGTCTCAAGTATATCTTCACTCAACCCAACCTCAACCTCAGGCAAACTCGATGGGTCGAAATGATTCAAGAGTACAATCCAAGTATTGAATATACTCCTGGCAAGGCGAATGTGATTGCAGATGCTTTGAGCAGAAAGGCTTATTGCAACAGCTTAATTCTCAAGCCCTTTCAACCGGATCTTTGTGAAGCTTTCCGCAAGCTGAATCTTCAAGTTGTTCCTCAAGGCTTTCTTGCCAACCTCATAGTATCTCCTACTTTGGAAGATCAAATTCGTGAGGCACAACTCCTGGATACCATGGTGAAGAAGGTGAAACGTGGTATCGACAAGGGCATTTCCAAATACAAGTGCTATCGCTTGGATGACAAAGATACTCTTTTCTTCGAGGATCGAATTGTGGTTCCCAAAGGCGATCTGAGAAAAGTCATCATGAATGAGGCACACAATTCCCTCCTATCCATTCATCCTGGAAGTACGAAGATGTAGCATGACCTCAAGCAGTCGTATTGGTGGACTCGAATGAAGCGAGAAATTCCTCAATTCGTGAATGAATGTGATGTCTGCAGAAGGGTGAAAGTAGAACACCAAAGACCAGCGGGTCTCCTCCAACCTCTTGCTATTCCGGAATGGAAGTTTGATCACATTGAGATGGACTTCGTGACTGGTTTTCCTAAGTCCAAGCGTGGAAATGATGCTATCTTCGTTGTCATTGACAAGCTCACTAAAGTGGCTCATTTTCTTCCTACCAAAGAATCTATCACAGCAGCTCAGCTGGCAGAGCTATACACCTCCAGAATTGTCTCCTTTCAAGGTATTCCACAATTGATCTCTTCATACCGTGGAAGCATCTTCACTTCTAAGTTCTGGGACTCCTTTCAGAAGGCCATGGGCACCAACATTCGTTTCAGCACAGCTTTCCATCCTCAAACAAGTGGCCAAGTCGAGCGAGTCAATCAAATCCTTGAAGATATGCTCAGGGCTTGTGTCATTTTCTTTGGCATGAAGTGGGAAGATTGTCTTCCATATGCCGAGTTCTCCTACAACAATAGCTTCCAAGCGAGTTCGGGCAAGGCCCCATTCGAAATTCTCCATGGCAGAAAGTGCCGTACTCCTCTCAATTGGTCCGAGACAGGTGAACGCCAACTTCTTGGCAACGGCTTGATCACAGAAGCTGAAGAAATGTGCAAAGTCATTCGTGAGAATCTCAAAGCCGCGCAATCGCGCCAGAAGGGCTATTATGATGACAAGCACCGTGATGTGGCTTTTGAAATCGGAGACCATGTCTACCTTCGCGTCTCTCCAATGAAAGGCACTCGTCGCTTAGGTATCAAAGGGAAGCTTGCCCCTAGATACGTGGGTCCTTTCAGGATCATTGGCAAAAGAGGCGATCTCGCCTATCAACTTGAGCTTCCATCCAACTTTGCAAACGTGCACGATGTGTTTCACGTGTCACAGCTTCGCAAGTGCTTCAAGATTCCTGAACGCACTATCAACTTTGAAGAAATTGACCTCCAAGAAGATCTCTCTTATCATGAGCACCCCATTGCTATTCTTGAAGAAACCGAGCGCAAGACTCGCAACAAGTCAATCAAATTCCTGAAAGTGAAGTGGTCACACCATTCCGACCGAGAAGCCACCTGGGAGCGCGAGGATCACCTCCGTTCCGAATATCCAGAGTTCTTTCAGTCCTAGATCTCGGGACGAGATCCTCTTGTAGTGGTGGAGTGTTGTAAAACCCCGGATGTAACTTTCCATATTTGTAACTCCAACTCTTGCCATTTTCGGCTATGTGCTATGATATTCCCTCCGTGGTTGGGTTTTGTTTTTCGTTTTGCATTTTGTTCATGTCATGCATCTCATATCATGTCATCATGTGCATCTCATTTGCATACGTGTTCGTCTCATGCATCCGAGCATTTTCCCCGTTGTCCGTTTTGCATTCTAACGCTCCCACATGCACCGGCGCACCCCTCTTGTCTCTTTTCGTGTGCGGGTGTTGAACATTCTCGAAATGGACCGAGCCTTGCCAAGTGGCCTTGGTACACCACCGGTAGACCACCTGTCAAGTTTCGGGTCATTTGGAGCTTGTTTGATACTCCAACAGTTAACCGGGTAACCGCATAGGCCTCTTTGATGTGTACCTTACCAATGCTCGTAGTAGCTCCTGGGTATTTGATACCGGTGCGGTTGCTCATATTTGTAACTCAAAGCAGAAGCTGCAGAATAAGCGGAGACTGGCGAAGGACGAGGTGACGATGCACGTCGGGAATGGTTCCAAGGTCGATGTGATCGCCGTCGGCACGCTACCTCTACATTTACCTACGGGATTAGTTTTAAACCTCAATAATTGTTATTTAGTACCAGCTTTGAGCATGAACATTGTATCAGGATCTCGTTTAATTCGAGATGGCTACTCATTTAAATCCGAGAATAATGGTTGTTCTATTTATATGAGAGATATGTTTTATGGTCATGCCCCGCTGGTGGATGGTTTATTCTTAATGAATCTCGAGCGTAATGTTACACATATTCATAGTGTGAATACCAAAAGATGTAAAGTTGATAATGATAGTCCCACATACTTGTGGCACTACCGCCTTGGTCACATTGGTGTCAAGCGCATGAAGAAGCTCCATGCTGATGGACTTTTAGAGTCTCTAGATTATGAATCATTTGACACATGTGAACCATGCCTCATGGGCAAAATGACCAAGACCCCATTCTCCGGAACAATGGAGCGAGCAACCAACTTATTGGAAATCATACATACTGATGTGTGTGGTCCAATGAGCGTTGAGGCTCGCGGAGGATATTGTTATGTTCTCACTCTCACTGATGACTTAAGTAGATATGAGTATGTCTACTTGATGAAACACAAGTCTGAGACCTTTGAAAAGTTCAAGGAATTTCAGAATGAGGTAGATAATCGACATGACCGAAAGATAAAGTTCTTACGATCAGATCATGGGGGAGAATATTTAAGTCACGAATTTGGTACGCACTTAAGGAAATGTGGAATCGTTTCACAACTCACGCCGCTTGGAACACCTCAGCGAAATGGTGTGTCCGAACATCGTAATCGCACTCTATTGGATATGGTGCGATCTATAATGTCACTTATCGATTTACCGCTATCATTTTGGGGATACGCTCTAGAGACAGCTACATTCACTTTAAAGAGGGCACCGTCTAATTTTGTTGAGACGACATCGTATGAATTATGGTTTGGGAAGAAACCTAAGTTGTCGTTTCTAAAAGTTTGGGGATGCGATGCTTACGTCAAGAAACTTCAACCTGAGAAGCTCGAGCCCAAGTCGGAAAAATGCGTCTTCATAGGATACCCTAAGGAAACTATTGGGTATACCTTCTACTTAAGATCAGAGGGCAAGATCTTTGTTGCCAAGAATGGGTCCTTTCTGGAGAAAGAGTTTCTCTCGAAAGAATTAAGTGGGAGGAAAGTAGAGCTTGATGAAGTACTACCTCTTGAAACGGTAAGCAGCGCAACTCAGCAAGATGTTCCTGTGGTGCCTGCACCGACAAGGGAGGAGGTTAATGATGATGATCAAGATACTTCGGATCAAGCTCCTACTGAACTTCGAAGGTCCACAAGGACACGTTCCGCACCAGAGTGGTACGGCAACCCTGTCTTGGAAATCATGTTGTTAGACAACGGTGAACCTTCGAACTATGAAGAAGCGATGGCGGGCCTAGATTCCAACAAATGGCTTGAAGCCATGCAATCCGAGATAGGATCCATGTATGAAAACAAAGTGTGGACTTTGACAGACTTGCCCGATGATCGGCGAGCAATAGAAAACAAATGGATCTTTAAGAAGAAGATGGACGCGGATGGTAATGTTACCATATATAAAGCTCGACTTGTCACTAAGGGTTATCGACAAGTTCAAGGGATTGACTATGATGAGACATTCTCTCCCGTAGCGAAGCTGAAGTCCGTCCGAATCATGTTAGCAATTGCCGCATACTATGATTATGAGATATGGCAAATGGACGTCAAAACGACATTCCTTAACGGTCACCTTAAGGAAGAACTGTATATGATGCAGCTAGAAGGTTTTGTCGACCCTAAATGCTAACAAGGTATGCAAGCTCCAGCGCTCCATCTATGGGCTGGTGCAAGCATCTCGGAGTTGGAACATTCGCTTTAATGAGATGATCAAAGCGTTTGGATTTATGCGGACTTATGGAGAAGCCTGCGTTTACAAGAAAGTGAGTGGAAGCTCTGTAGCATTTCTCATATTATATGTGGATGACATACTTTTAATGGGAAATGATATAGAACTTTTGGACAGCATTAAGGCCTACTTGAATAAGTGTTTTTCAATGAAGGACCTTGGAGAAGCTGCTTAAATATTAGGCATCAAGATCTATAGAGATAGATCAAGATGCCTCATAGGTCTTTCACAAAGTACGGACCTTGATAAGATATTGAAGAAGTTCAATATGGATCAGTCCAAGAAGGGGTTCTTGCCTGTGTTGCAAGGTGTGAAATTGAGCTCGGCTCAATGCCCGACCACGACAGAAGATAGAGAAAAGATGAATGTCGTCCCCTATGCCTCAGCCAAAGGGTCTATCATGTATGCCATGACCTGTACCAGACCTGATATAAACCTTGCCGTAAGTTTGGTAGGAAGGTACCAAAGTAATCCCAGCATGGAACACTGGACATCGGTCAAGAACATCCTTAAGTACCTGAACAAGACTAAGGATATGTTTCTCGTATATGAGGTGACGAAGAGCTCGTCGTAAAGGGTTACATCGATGCTAGCTTCGACACAGATCTGGATGACTCTAAGTCACAAACCGGATACGTGTATATTTTGAATGGTGGGGCAGTAAGCTGGTGCAGTTGCAAGCAGAGCGTCGTGCCGGGACCTACATGTGAAGCGGAGTACATGGCAGCCTCGGAGGCAGCGCATGAAGCTATCTGGGTGAAGGAGTTCATCACCGACCTAGGAGTCATACCCAATGCGTCGGGGCCGATCACATTCTTCTGTGACAACACTGGAGCTATTGCACTTGCCAAGGAGCCTAGGTTTCACAAGAAGACCAGGCACATCAAGCATCACTTCAACTCCATTCGTGAAAATGTTCAAGATGGAGACATAGATATTTGTAAAGTACATACGGATCTGAATGTAGCAGATCCGTTGACTAAACCTCTCCCTAGAGCAAAACATGATCAACACCAGAACGCAATGGGTGTTCGATACATCACAATGTAACTAGATTATTGACTCTAGTGCAAGTGGGAGACTGTTGGAAATATGCCCTAGAGGCAATAATAAATGGTATTATTATATTTCTTTGTTCATGATAATTGTCTATTGTTCATGCTATAATTGTATTATCCGGAAATCATAATACATGTGTGAATATATAGACCACAACAAGTCCCTAGTGAGCCTCTAGTTGAGTAGCTCATTGATCAATAGATAGTCATGGTTTCCTGACTATGGACATTGGATGTCATTGATAACGGGATCACATCATTAGGAGAATGATGTGATGGACAAGACCCAATCATAAGCATAGCACAAAGATCGTGTAGTTCGTTTCGCTAGAGCTTTTCCAAATGTCAAGTATCATTTCCTTAGACCATGAGATTGTGCAACTCCCTAATACCATAGGAGTGCTTTGGGTGTGCCAAACGTCACAACATAATTGGGTGACTATAAAGGTGCACTACGGGTATCTCCAAAAGTGTTTGTTGGGTTGGCATGAATCGAGACTGGGATTTGTCACTCCATATGACGGAGAGGTATCTCTGGGCCCACTCGGTAATGCATCATCATAATGAGCTCAATGTGACCAAGTTCTGGTCACAGGATCATGCATTACGGTACGAGTAAAGTGACTTGCCGGTAACGAGATTGAACGAGGTATTGGGATACCGACGATCGAGTCTCGGGAAAGTAACGTACCGATTGACAAAGGGAATTGTATGCGGGATTGATTGAATCCTCGACATTGTGGTTCATCCGATGATATCATAGAGGAGCATGTGGGAGCCAACATGGGTATCCAGATCCCGCTGTTGGTTATTGACCGGAGAGGCGTCTCGGTCATGTCTGCATGTCTCCCGAACCTGTAGGGTCTGCACACTTAAGGTTCGGTGATGCTAGGGTTGTAGAGATATGAGTATGCAGTAACCCGAAAGTTGTTCGGAGTCCCGGATGAGATCCCGGACGTCACGAGGAGTTCCGGAATGGTCTGGAGGTGAAGAATTATATATAGGAAGTGCAGATTCGGCCATCGGGAAAGTTTTGGGGGTCACCGATATTGTACCGGGACCACCGGAAGGGTCCCGGGGGTCCACCGGGTGGGGCCACCTATCCCGGAGGGCCCCATGGGCTGAAGTGGGGAGGGGAACCAGCCCTTGGTGGGCTGGTGCACCCCCTTGGGCCCCCCTGCGCCTAGGGTTGGAAACCCTAGGGTGGGGGGGGGGGCGCCTCCACTTGCCTTGGGGGGCAAGCCACCCCCTTGGCCGCCGCCCCCCTATGGAGATCCAATCTCCTAGGGCCTGAACCCCTATATAAAGGGGGGAGGGAGGGCAGCCACACCCCAAGTCTTGGCGCCTCCCTCTCCCCTGCAACACCTCTCCTTCTCGCAGAAGCTTGGCGAAGCCCTGCCGTGATCGCTGCTGCATCCACCACCACGCCGTCGTGCTGCTGGATCTTCATCAACCTCTCCTTCCCCCTTCCTGGATCAAGAAGGAGGAGACGTCTTCCTCAACCGTACGTGTGTTGAACGCGGAGGTGCTGTCCGTTCAGCACTAGGATCATCGATGATTTGGATCACGACGAGTACGACTCCCTCAACCCCATTCTCTTGAACGCGTCCGCGCACGATCAACAAGGGTATGTAGATGCACTCCCCTCTCTCGTTGCTAGATGACTCCATAGATTGATCTTGGTGAACGTAGGAAAAAATTTATTTTATGCAACGTTCCCCAACACATGATCATTCTTATAACATCAACATATATAGATTTTGTCATATGATTTCTTATGCTCAAGTAACAATCTATTCACAATGTCAAGTATGGTTCAGAAACTTCATTGGGAACTAACAAACTATAATCTCAGTCACTGAAGCAATTGCAATTTATCATAACATCAGAAAGAGTCAAGAATAGAGCTTTTCAGCAAGTCCACACACTCAACCATCATATAGTCTTCTACAATTGCTAACACTCACGCAATACGTATGGTTATGAAGTTTTAATCAGACACTAACAAACATAGGGGCTTATTGTGTTGCCTTCCAACGTATTCACCTTTGGGTGATGTCAACAATAATAGTTCATGCTAACTTACATCCAATTGGATATATATATCAGGATCTTACCAACACGAGGTGCTTGCCAAAGGATAAAATGAAAAAGGGAAAGGTGAAGATCACCTTCACTCTTGCATAAAGTAAAGACATAAAGTAAAAGATAGGCCCTTCACAGAGGGAAGCAGAGGTTGTCATGTGCTTTTAGGTTTGGATGCACAAAATCTTAATGCAAAAGAATGTCACTTTATATTGCCACTTGTGATATGGACCTTTATTATGCTTTTATTACTTCCATGTCACATGATCGTATAAAGCTTATTTTCTCCGCACTAATAAGTCATACATATTTAGAGAGCAATTTTTATTGCTTGCAACATGACAACTTACTTGAAGGATCTTACTCAATCCATAGGTAGGTATGGTGGACTCTCATGGCAAGACTGGGTTTAAGGATATTTGGAAGCACAAGTAGTATCTCTACTTGGTGCAAGGAATTTTGGCTAGCATGAGGGGGAAAAGGCAAGCTCAACATGTTTGAAAGATCCATGACAATATACTTTTACTGAGATGTGAGAAAACATAAACCATTACGTTGTCTTCCTTGTCCAACATCAACTCTTTAACATGTCATACTTAATGAGTGCTCACAATCATAAAAGATGTCCAAGATAGTATATTTATATGTGAGAACCTCTCTTTGTTTATTACTTCCTATTAATTGCAATGATGACCAAAACTACATTTGTCAACTCTCAACAACTTTTATGCCTCATACTCTTTATGTGTGAAGTCATTACTATCCATAAGATCAATATGAACTCTTTTATTTCTTTTTATTCTTTCTACTTCCAAGACCATAGCAAGATAGCAAAGCCCTTGACTCAACACTAATCTTTATTATATAGCTCACAGACTCGATTATATAAAGAGATCACAAAGCAAAACTCAAAACTACTTCATGCCAAAACTTTATTCTAAAAGATTAAGATATTACTAAAAGGATCGAACTAAGTAAAACGGTAAAGATAGGAGTGTGATGGTGATACGATACCGGGGCACCTCCCTCAAGCTTGGCAGTTGCCAAAGGGAGTGCCCATACCCATATGATTATATCCTCGGAGGTGATGAAGGTGGTGATGATGATGGTGGATAATCGCACATCGAGCGTAAAAGCTCCTCCAACTTACGGATAATGCCCTTGAGTCCGGCGATATGATCCTTCAACAAAATATTTTCCTGTGTGAGATACTTGTTTTGTGTGCGAGCTAACTCAATCATCTTGAAAGCTTCAATCTCAGCTGGAGTAAAGAGGTTAGGTAGAGGTTGAGGGATGTCTTCTTCTTCCACTGCCGGAGCTTGATCCTCCATGGCCTTCTGGATCCCTTCATCCTTGTTGATCTCCTCCAGTTCTTCTCTTTTCATCTCTATCTTAAATAGCCAAGCATCCTTGTCTTCATTGTTAAAGGAGGGTGATGTCATGATGCTCTAGATCTGCCAGAAAAACAGCTCAAAACAAAAACAGAGGATTTTTGCGTGATACGGTGGTCAAAACCTTCGGGAGATTATATAATGAATTTTTTTCGACCAAAATAAGTAACGTGCAAGAAAACGGAGTCCGGGAGGCTCACGAGGTGCCCACGAGACAGGGGGGCGCGCCCAGTAAGGGTGGGCGCGCCCTCCACCCTCGTGAAGGCCTCATGTCCTTCCCGGATTACTTCTTGCTTCCTAAAATTATTAAATATTCCAAAATAGAGGAAAATTGCCATTAGAATTGTTTTGGAGTCGGTTTACTTACCGTACCACATACCTATCTTTTTCGGAGTCTGAAACGTTCTGGAAAGTGTCCCTTATGTATTCCTCCGGGGTTATGGTTTCAATAATATTAGTTTCAACATTGATAGGATTATCTGAGATATAATTTTTGATTCTTTGACCGTTCACCACCCTCGGACTTGTGCCTCCGAAGTTGTTGATTTTTATGGCACCGGAACGATAGACCTCCTCGATAATGTAAGGACCTTCCCACTTAGAGGGAAGTTTTCCTGCAAAAATCTTAAACGAGAGTTGAATAGCAACACATAATCACCTTCGTTAAATTCTCGCTTTTGTATCCTTTTGTCATGCCATCTTTTAACTTTTTCTTTGAACATCTTGGCATTCTCATGGGCTTGGGTTCTCCATTCATCAAGTGAGCTAATGTCAAACAACCTCTTCTCACCGGCAAGTTTGAAGTCATAATTGAGCTCTTTAATAGCCTAATATGCTTTATGTTCAAGTTCTAGAGGTAAGTGACATGCTTTTCCATAAACCATCTTATACGGAGACATACCCATAGGATTTTTATATGCAGTTCTATAGGCCCATAATGCATCATCAAGTTTCTTGGACCAATTCTTCCTAGATCTATTGACAGTCTTTTGCAAAATTAATTTGAGCTCTCTATTGCTCAACTCTACTTGACCACTAGACTGAGGGTGATAAGGAGATGCAATTCTATGATTAACATCATACTTAGCAAGCATTTTACAAAAAGCACCATGAATAAAATGTGAACCACCATCGGTCATGAGATATCTAGGGACTCCAAACCTCAGAAAAATAACTTCTTTAAGCATCTTAATAGAAGTGTTATGATCAACACTACTAGTTGGAATAGCTTCGACCCACTTAATTAGTAACGTAATCAATAGCAACTAAAATATGTGTGTATCCATTAGAGGCAGGAAAAGGTCCCATATAATCGAAGCCCCAAACATCAAATGGTTCAATAACAAGAGAATAATTCATAGGCATTTCTTGACGTCTACTAATATTACCTATTCTTTGACATTCATCACAAGACAAGACAAACTTACGAGCATCTTTGAAGAGAGTAGGCCAATAAAAACCGGATTGCAATACCTTATGTGCAGTTCTATCTCCAGCGTGGTGTCCTCCATATGGTTCGGAGTGACACTTGTGTAGGATCTGTTCCTTTTCATGCTCAGGTACACAAGGTCTAATAACACCATCTACTCCTTTATAAAGGTGTGGGTCATCCCAGAAGTAATTTCCTAAATCATAAAAGAACCTTTTTTTTGTTGGTATGTGAAACTAGGTGGTATAAATTTAGCAAAAATGTAATTAGCATAATCAGCATACCATGGAGCAGTATGAGAAGCATTAATGACCGCTAATTTTTCATCAGGAAAGCTATCATCAATAGGTAGTGGGTCATCAAGAACTCTAACCTAGACAAGTTGTCTGCAACGGGGTTCTCAGCTCCCTTTCTATCAATAATATGCAAATCAAATTCTTGGAGCAAGAGAACCCATCTAATAAGTCTAGGCTTAGCATCTTTCTTTTCCATAAGATATTTAATAGCAGCATGATCAGTGTGAATAGTAACTTTAGAATCAACAATATAAGGTCTAAACTTATCACAAGCAAATACAACGGCTAAGAATTCTTTTCCAATAGTAGCATAATTTCTCTGGGCAGTATCAAGAGTTTTACTAGCATACTAGATAATATTCAATTTCTTATCAACTCTTTGCCCTAGAACATCACCTACAGCATAATCACTAGCATCACACATAATTTCAAATGGTAAATTCCAATCAGGTGGCTGAACAATAGGTGCAGTGATCAAAGCTTTCTTAAGTATTTCAAATGCTTCTACACAATCATCATCAAAGACAAAAGCAATATCTTTTTGCAATAAATTAGTCAGAGGCCTAGAGATTTTAGAAAAGTCCTTAATGAACCTCCTATAAAAACCGGCATGACCAAGGAAACTTCTTGTACGTTTAATGTCCTTGGGACATGACATCTTTTCAATAGCATCAACTTTAGCTTTATCAACTTCAATACCTCTTTCAGAAATTTTATGCCCCAAGACAATGCCTTCATTAACCATAAAGTGGCACTTTTCCCAATTCAAGATGAGACTAGTGATCTTTCTTTTCCATAAGATATTTAATAGCAGCATGATCAGTGTGAATAGTAACTTTAGGATCAACAATATAAGGTCTAAACTTATCACAAGCAAATACAACTGCTAAGAATTCTTTTCCAGTAGTAGCATAATTTCTCTGGGCAGTATCAAGAGTTTTACTAGCATACTGGATAACATTCAATTTCTTATCAACTCTTTGCCCTAGAACAACACCTACAGCATAATCACTAGCATCACACATAATTTCAAATGGTAAATTCCAATCAGGTGGCTGAACAATAGGTGCAGTGATCAAAGCTTTCTTAAGTATTTCAAATGCTTCTACACAATCATCATCAAATACAAAAGGAATATCTTTTTGCAATAAATTAGTCAGAGGCCTAGAGATTTTAGTGAAGTCCTTAATGAACCTCCTATAAAAACCGGCATGACCAAGGAAACTTCTTATACCTTTAATGTCCTTGGGACATGTCATCTTTTCAATAGCATCAGCTTTTGCTTTATCAACTTCAATACCTCTTTCAGAAATTTTATGCCCCAAGACAATGCCTTCATTAACCATAAAGTGACACTTTTCCCAATTCAAGACGAGATTAGTGTCTTCACATCTCTGCAAAATTCGATCAAGGTTGCTCAAGCAATCATCAAAAGAGGATCCATAAATGGAGAAGTCATCCATGAATACCTCACAAATCTTTTCACAAAAGTCAGAGAATATAGCCATCATGCATCTTTGAAAGTAGCAGGTGCATTACATAAACCAAAAGGCATACGTCTATAAGCAAAAGTACCGAAAGGGCAAGTAAAAGTAGTTTTTGATTGATCCTCCGCTGACACAGGTATTTGAGAGAAACCAGAATAACCATCTAGAAAGCAGAAATATGTATGTTTGGATAGTCTTTCTAGCATTTGATCAATAAAAGGTAAAGGGTAATGATCTTTCTTAGTAGCTTTATTTAATTTACGGAAATCAATTACCATCCTATAACCTGTAATAATTCTTTGCGGGATCAATTCATCTTTATCATTAGGAATGACAGTAATACCTCCCTTCTTAGGTACGCAATGGACATGACTTACCCAATCACTATCAGCAACGGGATAAATTATACCTACCTCAAGGAGCTTTAGTATCTCCTTTCTTACCACTTCTTTCATCTTAGGATTTAACCGTCGTTGAGGATCTCTAACTGGTTTGGAGCCTTCATCCAATTTAATTTTGTGTTGGCATAGAGTGGGACTAACACCCTTAAGATCATCCAGAGCATATCCAATAGGAGCACGGTGCTTCTTCAGAGTTTTCAATAATCTTTCTTCTTCTTGCTCTGAAAGGTTAGCACTAATAATAACAGGATATATCTTATTTTCATCAAGATAAGCATATTTAAGATTATCAGGTAAAGGTTTGAGCTCAAACATGGGATCACCCTTGGGTGGAGGGGGATCCCCTAGGATTTCAACTGGTAAGTTGTGTTTCAGAATAGGACCCTGTTGAAGGAATACTTCATCTATTTCCCTTCTTTCATTCATAAACATATCATTTTCATGGTCTAGCAAATATTGTTCTAACGGATCAGTAGGAGGCACGGCAATAGAAGCAAGACCAATAATCGCATCCTTACTAGGTGATTCTCTATCACGGGGTTGTCTACGAAACTTAGCAAAATTAAACTCATGAGACATATCCCCTAAGCCAATTGTAACAATATTCTTTTCACAATCAATCCTAGCATTAACATTATTCAAGAAGGTCTACCAAATATAATGGGACAAAAGTCATCTTGTGGGGAACCAAGAACAAGAAAATCAGCAGGATATTTAACTTTCCCACACAAGACTTCTACATCTCTAACAATCCCAACTGGTTTAATGGTATCCCTATTGGCAAGCTTAATAGTAACATCAATACCTTCTAACTCAGCGGGTACAATATCATGCATAATTTCTTTATATAAGGAAAAGGGTATTGCACTAGCACCAGCACCCATATCACATAAGCCATGATAACAATGATCTCCTATTTTAACAGAAATAACAGGCATGCCTACAACAGGTCTATGTATCTTAGCATCTGGCCTAGCAATATTAGCAGTTTCACCACAGAAATAAATAACATGCCCATCTAAATTATCATCCAAGAGATCTTTATCCATAGCAATACTAGGTTCAACTTTAATTTGTTCAGGAGGTGTATAAGTTCTAGTATTACTCTTACGAACAACAGTTAAAGCTTTAGCATGATCCTTTATCCTAGCAGGAAAAGGTGGTTTCTCAACATAAGTAGAGGAACAATAGGATCATTATATGTGATAGTCTTTTCTTCAACTGTAATAGGTGCAACTACTTTTACTTCAGTGGGAGGATTATATTTAAACCACTTCTCCTTAGGGAGATCAACGTGAGCAGCAAAAGATTCACAAAAAGCAGCTACTATCTCAGAGTCAAGTCCATATTTAGCACTAAATCCATGAAAAGCATCGGTATCCATAAAAGATTTAACACAATCAAACTTAGGTGTTATACCTGACTCCTTACCATCGCCAGAACCCCAATATTCAGAGTTGCGTTTAATTCTTTCCAATAAATCCCACTTGAATTCAATAGTCTTCAGCATATAAGAACCAGCACAGGAAGTATCAAGCATGGTGCGATCATTGAGAGAAAGACGAGCATAATTTTTTTGAATAATCATATCTCTTGAGAGCTCATGATTGGGGCATGAATATAACATTGACTTAAGCCTCCCCCAAGCTTGAGCGATGCTTTCTCCTTCGCGAGGCCAGAAATTATATATGTAATTACGATCACGATGGACAAGATGCATAGGGTAGAACTTTTGGTGAAATTCCAACTTCAATCGTTTATAATTCCAAGATCCCGTATCATCACATAGCCTATACCATGTCAATGTGTCTCCCTTCAAAGATAAAGGAAAGACCTTCCTCTTAACAACATCATCGGGAACACCTGCAAGCTTAAATAATCCACAAACTTCATCCACAAAGAAAAGGTGTAAATCGGGATGCAATGTTCCGTCTCCTGCAAAGGGATTAGCTAGCAGTTTCTCTATCATACCCGAAGGAATCTCAAAGTAAACATTTTCAGTAGGTTTAGTAGGTTGAGGAGCAATTATTTGCTCTACTGGTCGGGGTGAAGATACCCCGAACAAGCCCCTCATAGGATTAATTCCATAGTAACAAGTGACAGAAAATTTCAGCACACTATATAAATGTTTCCTTACCAAGTTCCACTCACCAAAGGCGCTTCACTCCCCGACAACGGCGCCAGAAAAGAGTCTTGATGACCCACAAGTATAGGGGATCTATCATAGTCCTTTCGATAAGTAAGAGTGTCGAACCCAACGAGGAGCAGAAGGAAATGACAAGCGGTTTTCAGTAAGGTATTCTCTGCAAGCACTGAAATTGTAGGTAATAGATAGTTTTGTGATAAGATAATTGGTAATGGGTAACAAGAAATGAAAGTAAATAAAGTGCAGCAAGGTGGCCCAATCCTTTTTGTAGCAAAGGACAAGCCTGGACAATTTCTTATAATGAGAAAAGCGCTCCCGAGGACACATGGGAATTACCGTCAAGCTAGTTTCATCATGCACATATGATTCACGTTCGACACTTTGATAATTTGATATGTGGGTGGACCAGTGCTTGGGTACTGCCCTTTCTTGGACAAGCATCCCACTTATGATTAACCCCTATTGCAAGCATCCGCAGCTACAAAAGAAGTATTAAGGTAAACCTAACCATAGCATAAAACTAGTGGACCCAAATCAGCCCCTTATAAAGCAACGCATAAACTAGGGTTTAAGCTTCTGTCACTCTAGCAACCCATCATCTACTTATTACTTCCAAATGCCTTCCTCTAGGCCCAAATAATGGTGAAGTGTCATGTAGTCGACGTTCACATAACACCACTAGAGGAGAGACAACCTACATCTCATCAAAATATCGAACGAATACCAAATTCACATGACTACTAATAACAAGACTTCACCCATGTCCTCAGGAACAAACACAACTACTCACAATGCATATTCATGTTCATGATCAGAGGAGTATTAATATGCATTAAGGATCTGAACATATGATCTTCCACCAAGTAAACCAATTAGCGTCAACTACAAGGAGTAATCAACACTACTAGCAACCCATAGGTATCAATTTGTGGTTTTGGATACAAGATTGGATACAAGAGATGAACTAGGGTTTTGAGAGGAGATGGTGCTGGTGAAGATGTTGATGGAGATTGACCCCCTCCCGATGAGAGGATCGTTGGTGATAATGATGGTGATGATTTCCCCCTCCCGGAGGGAAGTTTCCCTGGCAGAACAGCTCCGCCGGAGCCCTAGATTGGTTCCGCCAAGGTTCCGCCTCGTGGCGGCGGAGTTTCGTCCCGTAAGCTTGCTTATGATTTTTTTCCAGGGTAAGAGGCTTCATATAGCAGAAGATGGGCACCGGAGGGCCAACAGGGGGGCCAGGAGACAGGGGCGCGCCCCACCCTCCTGGCCTAGGTGTGGGCCCCCTCTGGTATTTTCTTCGCTCAATAATTCTTATTAATTCCAAAAGTGACTTCCGTGGAGTTTCAGGATTTTTGGAGCTGTGCAGAATAGGTTTCCAATATTTGCTCCTTTTCCAGCCAGAATCCCAGCTACCGGCATTCTCCCTCTTCATGATAAACCTTGTAAAATAAGGGAGAATATCCATAAGTATTGAGACATAATGTGTAATAACAGCCCATAATGCAATAAATATTCATATAAAAGCTTGTTGCAAAATGGACGTATCATAGCTCACTGTCCCCTTGTTTGCACACTATCAACCATTGCCTTCTTGCAACTAACAACACTTGTGCTTCTACCATAGGACCACCCCAAGGACGTTGAGTTCCACAACACACCCATCCAGAACTACAACTAGATGCAACACATCTTCTCCTTCGCCCTGGCTACCAGCACGCATGCCATGGGCTCCGGTGAGGTTCTCGGTTCTCCTTCGTCCTAGCAACCGCCAACCATCGCAGGCACCCCGAACATAGAGGCGGTCCTTGATGGCCTTGGCAAGCCATTTGAGCATGTCCCTACGGCCGATAGGAAGAGGAAGAGGGGCAGCGTGATGGAGGAGGAGATCTGTGTCTTCACCTACATGACTGAGGTCGTGAAGGAGGTGGCAACCACCATTAGGGAGAGCAAGACACTCGATGTCCACCCTGACCTGTACAACGCCTTCATGGAGCAAGGTAGCTTCATCGATGATGGTAGCTCTGAGCCACCTGCTGGACAACAAGGCCCAGGGTGTTGGGTTTGTTGCCATGCAGACGCCCACATGGTGCTCTAGCTCAGGAGCTGGCTGGGCAAACAGTACTAGTAGATCTTGTTGGTTACTGCATGCATGATCCTGGATGGCGATGGAGACGGCGATGATGACGTATATTTTGTGTAGCTAGGGATTGAAAATTGTTTGATGGTTTGTATATTTTGTTGAGGTGGTATATACTAACCCCTCATGATGACCGTGAACTTGCGGTGGTAGGATGACACCCTCTTTTGGATGTGGTGGTAGGATGACACCATAGCAGTACTAGGTTAGAACTTTCTATGCCATATGATCATGCATGCTTTCTACTTCTGCTCCATTGCTTGCTTCTTGATTGTTCTTCTGCTTGCTGCTTCAACTGCTGCTCTTGTGCACCGCTAGGACAAATGGTATGCGGTGTTCATCGGGAGGGCACTAGGGGTTTACAGTTCATGGGAAGCTTGCAGTGAACAAGTTGCATCTTACAACAACAACAACAGCTATAGAGGGTTTAAGACTAGGCAGGCGAGAGAAAAAGCTTACGCCAACTGTGTGCTTTGCACATAGTTGGTGTGGTTGCAGTTGCCAATGCGGCGCCACGCCTTGTGGTGAAGAACTTCATCATCATCGTGCAGTTCGTCGCCATAGCAGTGTTATGGCGTTGGTGTGCTAGATGTGTTCATGTGTAAGGTAACCTCATCACATAGGGTACAAGGTTAGCACACCTCGCATCGTGTGTGCAATCAAACAACGTGCTTATGTGTGAATTCATACAATGCAGGCAACCAAACACCATGCGCTAAGCTATCCCGTAATATGTGAGAACTAAATGCGGGAAACCAAACAGGTTGCAAATGTTGATTTAGAGGCTCATTTGCTTAACCAAACTCATGTGAGCCACGCTTGAGCTAGCTGGGCTGGCTGGCTGCCAAACACGCCATTAATCTTGTGGCATGACAAAATGATCGCATCCTGCTCGGCAGGAACGACGTGTGCACGAGGCGTCATTCACAGACATTCACCTCCCATCTTACCCTGTGCACTCATCGCTACGTCCCCTGTCACCCCGTCGCCTTGCCCGACGCCAGTTGCCACTGTGATCTCCAGACTATAGTTGACGATCTGCTTCATTTTTCTAAGCCAAGTGGCCCCTGACCGAGACCACAAGTAACAAAACAAGGTCCGCCGCCACTCGGAAAACCAGAACGCTTACCTGACCGGGAAGTCAAGCCGGAGAAATCGGTTTGGAAAAGGTGGCCTGCACCTGCACCTGCACCTGCTGCTGCCTGCCCCAGGGGAGGGGAGGAATCCAGGAGGAAACAACTTCTCAAGGGCCGTGTTCCCAACCTGGTCGCTGTCCAACTTGCTCCTCCCAAGTGGTACTTCTCGTACCTGCACCCTTTAATTAGGAGTTGACAATCGGGTCAAGCAGAGATCCGCATCATCACCATGTATCTGTCGACGATCGATCTTTCGCCTCCCCTTGGAAAAGTCTTAGCCGTATTTCTCTTCGGATAGTTGGCATGTGAAGGAACACCGATATTTCATATGTACTCCCTTTGTATACTAATATAAGCTCTCTTAGATCACTACTTTAGTGATCTAAAAGATTTTATATTAGTTTACGGAGGTCTGAACACACACACACACACACCAGGATTCTTATACCAGGATTCTTATATAGGACACAATTCACAGTTCAGTTTTTGTAGAACAATTTTTTTTTTGAAACGAGGCAAAAGATTTGCCATTTTCATTGATTAAGAGAGAAGTTTTAGAGGTTTAAGGCCCATGGACTTGTTTCCATAGTGGACAAAGATTACAGTTTGGCCACCCATGACGTTGAAGCCTGTCAGCCGTCCAGATCCTATTGTTGATTTCCAGCCATGCGAAGAACTTACATTAGGAGGAGCCCAAATCTTCCAAACGGTTGGGATTATGGTTGTGTCAGTATGGCCCAAGAATTGTGCCTTGTAGGCCGACGCCACTGAGTAGAGACCGTCAGTAGTGAACTTCCACGTTATGTTGTCGGGTGTGTCGACATCGAGGTTGACGTGGGAGACCCTGTCCCAAAGGGTGACAAACTCAACGAGGTGTTCGACGGTGATGCCTTGAAGAATGTCCACCTAGGAAGTCCAGAAGTTCTCATGCAGAGCCATTCGGACCAAGCAATTCTTCTTCTTTGACAAGTCAAAGATTTTAGGAGCCAGGTCTTTGGGTCTAATCCCATCAAGCCAGATTTTGTAGAACAATTACCGCGTTAGAAATGTGGACTGGTAACTGTCTTATCTTGGCTTTTTTCTGATATAGTTGTCTTGTCTTGTTAATTTGCTGCTGATTTCCTTCTTTGGTTTCTGGAAACAAAGCTCTTCTTCTCCAGCGGAGAAACTTTTAACCAGATTCCCTTAGTACAATGATAACTATCTAGTTAATTTGCTGGTGATTTCCTTCCTTGTTTTCCGGAAATAATTGTTCTTCCCCTGTGCAGAGACTAATAAGAAAAACAAGATGATGAAGTGGACACATACCCTTAATACGATGATAATTTTGTTCTACATATAGCTAATATTAATTCCCTATACATTTTCATGTAGTTACTCATTCCTGTTTCTACTGTACCCACAAGATTGGAGGGAAATTATCTATGCACCTGTTTCTACTGTACCTACCCACAAGCTTGGAGGAAAATTAGCAATTCACTAAGTAGTTTAATTAGTGCAACATCAGTTAATTACCTAGCCTGTTGATGCCCACCGTGTGACATAGTCACAACCTCGAGGTCCAGGGCACGAGGGGTTTGAATAATTGGCACTCTTTTGTTTACGCAAGAAAGATCTCATTCATGGACGTGGATCCAACCAATAACACAAGACGTTGGCAATAAGAAACAAAGTACCCATCACCTCCAGGGTGACCAAAACGGACGGCAATTTCGTCCGTTTTTTGTCTGTTTGGGTCAGCCGCCCGCCCGGTGTCCGCCCTGTTTTAGATATGGATCGGCAGGGCGCCCAACGCGCCGACCCATATGTGCCGGCGTGGCTGCCACATTCTTATTTTTTTGCATGATTGCATAGTTCAAAATAAAAATTGTTTTGGACAGAATAAAATAGCATAGTTTATTACAAGCCAAATAAAAATAAAAATGTCTCACATAGCTCTCACATACTTTTGCAAATCGAATAACAAAAGATACATCTATTGGTTGCCAACATGAACCCACATATGCTCAACCAAATCATTTTGCAGCTGCACGTGAGTTTCCCAATCATGCATGTCTTCATGAAATTGGGTGAACTGTTCAAACGTTGCCGCTACTCCATGCTTAGGCACAACATTCTCACCCTGAAACTGAAACCCTTGATCATACAGACGTTCCGGGCGCTCGTCTTCTACGATCATATTATGCATGATCACACAAGCAGTCATCACCTCCCATAGTTTCTGCGTGCTCCACGTATTAGCAGGATACCGAACAGATGCCCCATCAAGATTGCAAAACACCAAAGGCACGCTCACATCCTTCCTAGCACTCTCTTGCTCTTGGGAAAATCTTTTCCTCTTCTCTCCCACAGGATTGGGTATTGTCTTGACAATAGTGGTCCACTGAGGATAGATACCGTCACCCAGATAGTATCCTTTGTCATAGGTGTGGCCGTTGACAGTAAAGTTCACCGGTGGGCTGTTGCGTTCGGCAAGCCTAGCAAACACCGGCGAGCGCTGAAGCACGCTAATATCATTGTGTGATCTGACCATGCTAAAGAAAGAGTGCTAGATCCAGAGATCTTGAGATGCCACGGCCTCAAGTATGACAGTGCAAGCCCTGACATGGCCCTTATACTGCCCTTGCCAAGCAGAAGGGCAGTTCTTCCACTCCCAATGTGTGCAGTCTATACTACCAAGCATCCCTGGGAAGCCCCTGCTGGCATTCATCGCCAACAAACGGGATGTATCTTTAGCAGTCGGCTCTCTCAAGTACTCAGGGCCAAACACAACAATAACAGCCTTGCAGAACTTATATAGAGACTCTAGGCAAGTAGACTCGCTCATTCGGACGTACTCGTCAATGAGATCACCGGGCACTCCGTATGGAAGCATTCGGATGGCGGCAGTGCATTTATGATAAGAGGAAAAACCAATCTTGCCAACAGCATCCTCTTTGCACTCAAAATAGTCATCATAGCCGACCACCCCCTCTCTAATACGGTTGAAGACATGCCTACTCATACGGAAACGGCGGCGGAATTTATGATGTTTGAACAGCGGGTTTGTTGTATCAAAATAGTCCTTCCAAAGAAGGAAATGCACGCTCTCTCGGTTGCGATTCAACGCCGGAAGGTGGCCCGGAATGGAGCCACGGAACAATGGCCATTGGCTGTTGAGGTGGTGATGGACCAACACGACAGCCAATATCTCCTCCTCATCATCGGAGGACAAATCGTCGGAGTCGCAAAGGAAATTGTGAAAAAAGAACTCGTCGACGGAGTCCATTTTGTACCTTGGCAAACTGTCGAATAGCTTGCGGGCGTCGACGAAGGAGACGGTTGGCGAAGGGAGTCGCGGCGCGCACGGAATAGCTACTATCCTGTCGGTGTCCGCCGAGTGTGCCGGCTTCTGAGGAGCGTGCCGGTGAGGATCTGGCTGGGCGGCTTCATGGTCGAGGGCGGCTGTGTGGTGGGGGCGCGGGGGGTGGGGGGGAGCTGTCGGTGGCGGGCGACGTGGGAGTGGGCAGCGTAGCTGGGCCGATGTCGAGGCCCCGACAGCTGGCAGAGTCGCCGACAAAAATGGGTGGCGGCGACGGGGACGGAGGAGGGAGGGCGATATGGGAGGGCGATGTGACACAGACCAGCGGGCCCAAGGGGAAGAGAGGGCGAGCGTGCGCGCGTCCGTCACGTGTCCACGCCGATGCAAACCCGGCTCAAAAATGGGCCGGGAATGGGTCGCCTGCGGACAAAAAGCAGACGGGCGTCCGTTTTGGTCGGCGCGTTGGGCCGACTTTTCTGTCCACACCGACCTAAACAGACAGCGGCAGACGAAATGGGTCGCCCCATTGGAGTTGCTCTTACTGTTCATTAGCGCGTCTCTTTCGATTAACACAGTTGATGAGGACACACCATGTTGTGGTTGGCCGTTGGGGCGGCCTCGAAGGTTGGCAAGCCTCTAATGCATGGTCCAATTAGTAGGCCCGGATGGCCTCCCGGTTCGGTTCTTCCAGGCATTTTGGCCGATGGTCAAGGAGATTATCCTGGACCTTTTTCGCGAGTTCGCTAGGGGGACGTTGGATGTATCCCGGCTTAACTACAGGATCATCTCCTTGATTCCCAAAGTACCAGGAGCCGCTGATATCAGGCAGTTCCGCCCTATCACGATCCTTAATGTGATCTTTCAGATTCTGGCTAAAGGGTATGCCGCTAGGGCGGCCCTGATTGCCCCTCGTATTCACCATCCGAACCAGTCGGCCTTTACGAAAGGCAGGTACATTCTTGATGGGATCCTTGTACTCCACGAGATCGTCCATGAAGTCAGGAGCAAACACCTCCGTGCGGTGTTCTTCAAGATCGACTTCCATAAAGCTTATGACACTGTCCACTGGTCCTTCCTTCGAGAAGTGCTGCTCAAGCGTGGGTTTGATCACCACTGGGTAGCTCGGGTGATGCAGCTGGTGACTAGTGGTCACATGACAGTGAATGTGAATGGGGAGATTGGACCCTACTTCCTGACTAGACAGGGAGTTCGGCAAGGCGGTCTGATTTCCCCCTTTCTCTTCAACCTTGTGGTCGACACCTTGGCCTCGATCCAAGATTTGGCCAAACAGGCTGGCCACTTTAGGGGATTTGCCCCCATCTTGTGGCCAATGGAGGTCTGACTCACCTCCAGTATGCCGACGACACCATTATGATGGTCGAAGGGTCGGACGAGGATATTCAGTATCTCAAATTCCTCCTCTTATGCTTTCAGGAGATGTTAGGCCTCATGATTAACTTCGCAAAAAGTGAGGTAATGGTCCTGGGATATTCCCAGGCCGAAGCCCAGGGAATCGCCAACCGCCTGAATTGTCGTCTAGGGTCTTTCCCGACCACTTATTTAGGCATGCCCATTAGTGACACGCGTCTCCTGGAGAAGGACTTCCGCCCAATAGTCACCAAACTCCAGCCAAGGTTGGAGCCTTGGCAGGGGAGATGGTTGTCCAAGGCCGCGCGAGTGATTTTGATGAATTCCTCCCTCATTAGCCTCCTGATGTACCTCATGGGATCCTATAGTCTTCACGAATCCATCCATAAGGAGGTCACCAAGCTCCTCTCCAGATTTTTCTGGGCTAGAGAGAACAATAAACAAAAGTACCACATGGTGAACTGGTCTGAGATCTATAAGCCCAAGGACCAAGGGGGCCTTGGGGTCATCTCATCGAAGCGGATGAACATAGCCCTCCTCTCCAAATGGCAAAGGCATATCCAGACCGGTGAGGGAGGCTTGTGGTTGGAGATTATCCGCGCAAAATACCTGCGCGGGCAACTGTTGGCCTTCACCTCTCGTTCTGGAGGCTCCCAATTCCGGCAAACGGTGGTCCGGTTGATGCCGGTCTTGCGTATTGGAACCTCCATCAAAGTAGGGTCCGGCTCAGGCACCCTGTTTTGGCTAGATAGGTGGGCTGGTAATTGGCCCTTTGCGGAGCGCTTTCACGCCTTATTCTCGATTTGTGCCCACCCGCAGTTATCCGTGGCCGCTGCTCTGACCGACTTGGGCGCCATTGCATTCCGCCATACCTTTGGGGCGACGGAACTCGAGCAATGGGATGACTTGCTCTCGTGTATCGCTTTGCAACCCCCTTCTCTTGAGCCTGATGTGCTCTCATGGCACCTTGAACCTAGTGGCCGGTTCTCAACTAGGTCCCTTTACCAGGCGATTGTCCCCTCGTCGGGACCAGTTGAGCTGACGGTTCTTTGGGAAATAAAACTCCCATTGAAGATCCGTATTTTTCCTTGGCAATGGGTTCGGGGTCGCTTACCTTCGGGTACGGAGATCCAGAAGCGCAACGGACCTGGGAACGGTATGTGCCCCATCTGTTTGGTCCCAGAAGACTGCAACCACATCTTTTTTCGATGTCGGACGGCTCAATTCTTGTGGAGTTGTTTCAGGGAGGTGGTTGGTGGCAACTGGTGCCACGACAACCTCGCGGACCTCTTTGCAGAGGTCCTTAGTTTACCCGGTCCCAAGCGTCCACCCATTTGGGTGGCGCTGGGCACCCTAGCCTGGACATTGTGGTGTTGCCGCAATAAACTTGTCATCGAACGTGTGATCCCATGTCGTGTGACTGATGCAATCTACAAAATGTGTGGCTTCTTACAGCTTTGGAGACCGCTTAGCAGGCAGCGGGACCGAGTCATCATCAATAGCCTCATTTCCGGTCTCCGTTCCTCGGCCTCGGCTTTTGCTCCACCACCACCTCCGCCGCCTCCTCCTCCCGAGCCGGATTAGCCTTTTTTAGCTTTATTTGGGACTTGTCTCGCTATGCCCCCAACATGACTTTATGACTTGATGACACTATGTACTGACTTGTTGGATGCTTGGTCCGTTGCTTTGTAATATAAAGCGGGGGAAACCCTTTTTCGTAGTAGCTTACAACTGGTTAGTTGATCAGAGAGCTTTTGACTCAAATGTCAGTCGTGATAATCAACTAGTTTCTATGCACAGGATTTTCTTCTCTCAGCTCCAGCGTCGCGTTTTTTTGCAGAAAAAGTTTTTTGGATATCACCAGGACCTCTTCCAGACGGTCGTGACGGACAGTGATGATGCCTACATCATGTGGACCAAGGTGAACAGGCTTTTCACCGACAACCAGCTCCAGTGTCGTGTTTTTTTGCAGCAAGAGTTTTTTGGGTGTCACCAGGACAACACCTCCGTCGACGACTAATTGTCGCCGCCTAAAGACTCTCACTAACGAGCTCTGCGATATTGGTGCGAAGATCGATAATGACCTTCTCCTCAGCACGTTGATACGTCCACTTTGCATCATGCTTTTATATCAATATTTATTGCATTATGGGCCGTTATTACACATTATATCTCAATGCTTATGGCTATTGTCTCTTATTTTACAAGGTTTACCATGAAGAGGGGGAATGCCGGCAGCTGGAATTCTGGCTAGAAAAGGAGCAAACATTGGAAACCTATTCTGCACAACTCCAAAAGTCCTGAAACTCCACGAAAACACTTTTTGGATTTAATAAGAATTTATGAGCGAAAGAAATAGGCCAGGGGGCCCACACCCAGTCCAAGAGACAGGGGGGCGCGGCCCCCCTGTAGGGCGCGGCCCCCTATCTCCTGGCCCCCCTGGTGGGCCTCCGGCGTCCATCTTCTGCTATATGAAGGGTTTTGTCCTGGAAAAAATCATGGGCAAGTTTACGGGATGAAACTCCACCGCCACGAGGCGGAACCTTGGCGGAATCAATCTAGGGCTCTGACGGAGCTGTTCTGCCGGGGACACTTCCCTCCGGGAGGGGGAAATCATCACCAACGTCATCACCAACGATCCTCTCATCGAGAGGGGGTCAATCTCCGTCAACATCTTCACCAGCACCATCTCCTCTCAAAACCCTAGTTCATCTCTTGTATCCAATCTTGTATCAAAACCACAAATTGGTACCTGTGGGTTGCTAGTAGTGTTGATTACTCCTTGTAGTTGACGCTAATTGGTTTACTTGGTGGAAGATCATATGTTCAGATCCTTTATGCATATTATTACTCCTCTGATTATGAACATGAATATGCTTTGTGAGTAGTTACGTTTGTTCCTGAGGACATGGGTGAAGTCTCGGTATTAGTAGTCATGTGAATTTGGTATTCGTTTGATATTTTGATGAGATGTATGTTGTCTTTCCTCTAGTGGTGTTATGTGAACGTCGACTACATGACACTTCACCATTATTTGGGCCTAGAGGAAGGCATAGGGAAGTAATAAGTAGATGATGGGTTGCTAGAGTGACAGAAGCTTAAACCCTAGTTTATGCGTTGCTTCGTTAGGGGTTGATATGGACCCATATGTTTAATGCTGTGGTTAGGTTTACCTTAATACTCCTTTTTGTAGTTGCGGATGATTGCAATAGGGGTTAATCATAAGTGGGATGCTTGTCCATGTTAGGGCAGTACCCAAGTGCAGGGCCACCCACATATCAAATTATCAAAGTACCGAACGTGAATCTTATGAACGTGATGAAAACTAGCTTGACGATAATTCCCAATGTGTCCTCGGGAGCTCCTTCTTCATTATTAGAATTTGTCCAGGCTTATCCTTTGTTACATAAAGGATTGGGCCACCTTGCTGCACTTTATTTACTTTATTTACTTTTGCTTGTACTATTTATCTTATCACAAAACTATCTATCACCTACTATTTCAGTGCTTGCAGAGAAGACCTTACTGAAAACCGCTTATCATTTCCTGCTGCTCCTCGTTGGGTTCGACACTCTTACTTATCGAAAGGACTAGATAGATCCCCTATACTTGTGGGTCATCAAGACTCTTTTCTGGCGCCGTTGCGGGGAGTGTAGCGCTTTTGGTGAGTGGAACTTGGTAAGGAAACATTTATATAGTGTGCTTAAATTTTCTGTTACTTGTCACTATGGAAACTAATCCTTTGAGGGGCTTGTTTGGGGTATCTTCATCCCAACCAGAAGAGCAAACAGATGCTCCTCAACCTACTGAACCTTATGAAAATATTCACTTTGAGATTCCTTCGGGTATGATAGAAAAACTGCTAGCTAATCCTTTTGCAGGAGACAGAACATTGCATCCTGATTTACACCTTATCTTTGTGGATGAAGTTTGTGGATTATTTAAGCTTGCAGGTATTCCCAATGATGTTGTCAAAAGGAAGGTCTTCCCTTTATCTTTGAAGGGAGATGCAATGACATGGTATAGGCTATGTGATGATACGAGATATTGGAATTATAAGCGATTGAAGTTGGAATTTCACCAAAAGTTCTATCCTATGCATCTTGTTCATCGTGATCGTAACTACATATATAATTTCTGGCCTCGCGAAGGAGAAAGCATCACTCAAGCTTGGGGGAGGCTTAAGTCAATGTTGTATTCATGTCCCAATCATGAGCTCTCTCGGGAAATGATTATTCAGAATTTTTATGCTCGGCTTTCTCTTGATAATCGCAACTTGCTCGATACTTCCTGTGCTGGTTCCTATATGCTAAAGACTATTGATTTCAAATGGGACTTATTGGAAAGAATTAAACGCAACTCTGAAGATTGGGGTTCCGACGATGGTAAGGAGTCAGGTATAACACCTAAGTTTAATTGTGTTAAATATTTTATGGATACCGATGCTTTCCGTGGATTTAGCTCTAAGCATGGACTTGACTCTGAGATAGTAGCTACTTTTTGTGAAACTTTTGCTGCTCACGTTGATCTCCCTAAAGAGAAGTGGTTTAAATATAATCCTCCTGTTGAAGTGAAAGTAGTTGCACCTATTACAGTCGAAGAAAAGACTATTACATATAGTGATCCTATTATTCCTACTGCTTATGTTGAAAAACCTCCTTTTCCTGTTAGGATAAAAGATCATGCTAAAGCTTCGACTGTTGTTCGTAAGAGTAATACTAGGACCTATACACCTCCTGAGTAAATTAATGTTGAACCTGGTATTGCTATGATTAAAGATCTCTTGGGTGAGGACTTAGATGGGCATGTTATCTCTTTCTTGGGTGAAACTGCTAATATTGCTAGACCCGATACTAAGACACGTAGACCTGTTGTAGGCACGCCTATTATTTCTGTTAAAATAGGAGATCATTGTTATCATGGTTTATGTGATATGGGTGCTAGTGCTAGTGTGATACCGTATGCTCTTTATAAAGAAATTATGCACGATATTGCACCTGTTGAATTAGAAGGCATTGATGTTACTATTAAGTTTGCTAATAGGACACCATTAAACCTATTGGGATTGTTAGAGATGTTGAAGTCTTTTGTGGGAAGATTAAATACCCTGCTGATTTTCTTGTTCTTGGCTCCCCACAAGATGTTTTTTGTCCCATTATTTTTGGTAAACCCTTCTTGAATACTGCTAGTGCTAAGATTAATTGTGAAAAGAATATTGTCACTGTTGGCATAGATGGTATGTCTCATGAGTTTAATTTCGCTAAGTTTAGTAGACAACCTCGTGAAAGGGAACCACCTAGTAAGGATGAAATTATTGGTCTTGCTTCCATTGCTGTTCCTCCAGCTGATCCGTTAGAACAATATTTGCTAGACCATGAAAACGATATGTTTATGAAGGAAAGGGAAGAAATAGATGAAGTGTTCCTTAAACAAGAACCTATGCTGAAACATAACCTTCCCGTTGAAGTTCTTGGGTATCCCCCTCCACCCAAGGGTGATCCCGTGTTTGAACTCAAACATTTACCTGATAATCTTAAGTATGCTTATCTTGATGAAAAAGAAATATATCTTGTTATTATTAGTGCTAACCTTTTAGAGAAAGAAGAAGAAAGATAATTGAAAACTCTGAAGAAGCACCGAGCTGCTATTGGATATACTCTGGATGATCTTAAGGGCATTAGTCCCACACTATGTCAACACAAAATCTCAGTGGAGAAAGATGCCAAACCAGTTAGAGATCCTCAAAGTCGATTAAATCCCAAAATGAAGGAAGTGGTAAGAAAGGAGATACTAAAGCTCCTTGAGGCAGGTATTATTTATCCCGTTGCTGATAGTGAATGGGTAAGCCCTGTCCATTGTGTCCCTAAAAAGGGAGGTATTACCGTTGTTCCTAATGATAAAGATGAATTGATCCCGCAAAGAATTATTACAGGCTATAGGATGGTAATTGATTTCCGTAAGTTAAATAAAGCTACTAAGAAAGATCATTACCCTTTACCTTTTATTGATCAAATGCTAGAAAGGCTATCCAAACACACACATTTTTGCTTTCTAGATGGTTATTCTGGCTTCTCTCAAATACTTGTGTCCGCGCATGATCAATCTAAAACTACTTTTACTTGCCCTTTTGGTACTTTTGCTTATAGACGTATGCCCTTTGGTTTATGTAATGCGCCTGCTACCTTTCAAAGATGCATGATGGCTATATTTTCTGATTTTTGTGAAAAGATTTGTGAGGTATTCATGGATGACTTCTCCGTCTATGGATCCTCTTTTGATGATTGTTTGAGCAACCTTGATCGAGTTTTGCAGAGATGCGAAGACACTAGTCTCGTCCTTAATTGGGAAAAGTGTCACTTTATGGTTAATGAAGGCATTGTCTTGGGGCACAAGATCTCCGAGAGAGGTATTGAAGTTGATAAAGCCAAAGTTGATGCTATTGAAAAGATGCCATGTCCCAAGGACATAAAAGGTATAAGAAGTTTCCTTGGTCATGCCGGCTTTTATAGGAGGTTCATTAAGGACTTTTCTAAAATCTCTAGGCCTCTGACTAATTTATTGCAAAAAGATATTCCTTTTGTCTTTGATGATGATTGTGTAGAAGCATTTGAAACACTTAAGAAAGCTTTGATCACTGCACCTATTGTTCAGCCACCTGATTGGAATTTACCTTTTGAAATTATGTGCGATGCTAGTGATTATGCTGTAGGTGCTGTTTTAGGGCAAAGAGTCGATAAGAAATTGAATGTTATCCAGTATGCTAGTAAGACTCTTGATACTGCCAGAGAAATTATGCTACTACTGAAAAAGAGTTCTTAGCAGTTGTGTTTGCATGTGATAAGTTTAGACCTTATATTGTTGATTCCAAAGTTACTATTCACACTGATCATGCTGCTATTAAATATCTTATGGAAAAGAAAGATGCTAAGCCTAGACTCATTAGATGGGTTCTCTTGCTCCAAGAATTTGACTTGCATATTATTGATAGAAAGGGAGCTGAGAACCCCGTTGCAGACAACTTGTCTAGGTTAGAGAATGTTCTTGATGACCCACTGCCTATTAATGATAGTTTTCCTGATGAACAATTAGCGGTCGTCAATGCTTCTCGTACTGCTCCTTGGTATGCTGACTATGCTAATTACATTGTTGCTAAATATATACCGCCTAGTTTCACATACCAGCAAAAGAAAAAGTTCTTTTATGATTTAAGACATTACTTCTGGGATGATCCACACCTTTATAAAGAAGGAGTAGATGGTATTATTAGATGTTGTGTGCCTGAGCATGAACAGGAACAAATCCTACGCAAGTGTCACTCTGAATCCTATGGAGGACACCACGCTGGAGATAGAACTGCACACAAGGTACTACAATCTGGTTTTTATTGGCCTACTCTCTTCAAAGATGCTCGTAAGTTTGTCTTATCTTGTGATGAATGTCAAAGAATAGGTAACATTAGTAGACGTCAAGAAATGCCTATGAATTATTCTCTTGTTATTGAACCGTTTGATGTTTGGGGCTTTGATTATATGGGACCTTTTCCTGCCTCCAATGGTTATACACATATTTTAGTTGCTGTTGATTACGTTACTAAGTGGGTAGAAGCTATTCCAACTAGTAGTGCTGATCATAACACTTCTATTAAAATGCTTAAAGAAGTTATTTTTCCGAGGTTTGGAGTCCCTAGATATCTTATGACTGATGGTGGTTCACACTTTATTCATGGTGCTTTCCGTAAGATGCTTGCTAAGTATGATGTCAATCATAGAATCACATCTCCTTATCACCCGCAGTCTAGTGGTCAAGTAGAGTTGAGCAATAGAGAGCTCAAATTAATTTTGCAAAAGACTGTGAATAGATCTAGAAAGAACTGGTCCAAAAAACTTGATGATGCATTATGGGCCTATAGAACTGCATACAAAAATCCTATGGGTATGTCTCCATATAAGATGGTTTATGGAAAAGCATGTCATTTACCTCTTGAACTTGAACATAAAGCATATTGGGCTATTAAAGAGCTCAATTATGACTTCAAACTTGCTGGTGAGAAAAGGTTATTTGATATTAGCTCACTTGATGAATGGAGAACCCAAGCATATGAGAATGCCAGGCTTTTCAAAGAAAAAGTCAAACGCTGGCATGATAAGAGGATACAAAAGCGTGAGTTTAACGTAGGAGATTATGTGTTATTGTTCAACTCCCATTTAAGATTTTTTGCAGGAAAACTTCTCTCAAAATGGGAAGGTCCCGATGTTATCGAGGAGGTCTATCGTTCTGGTGCTATAAAAATCAACAACTTCGGAGGCACAAATCCGAGGGTGGTAAACGGTCAAAGAATTAAACATTATATTTCAGGTAATCCTATCAATGTTGAAACTAATATTATTGAAACCATAACCCCCGAGGAATGCATAAGGAACAATTTCCAAAACGTTCCGGACTCCGAAAAGGCATAGGTACGTGGTACGGTAAGTAAATCGACTCCAAAACAACTCTAATGGCAATTTTTATCAGTTTTGGATTATTTAAGAATTTTAGGAAGAAAGAAGTAGTCCAAAAGGGACACGAGGCTACCACGAGAGAGGAGGCCGCCCCCCTCCCCCTGTAGTGCGCGCCCCCCTGTCTCGTGGGCAACTCGTGTGCCTCCCGGACTCCGTTTTCTTGTATGTTATGTATTTTGGTCGGTAAAAATTCATTACATATACTCCAGAAGGTTTTGACCACCGTATCACGCAAATATCCTCTGTTTTCGTTTCGAGCTGTTCCTGTTGCAGATTTGGAACAAGATGTCGTCCCAAGATTCGGAGGGAGAGAGCTACATGGCTGATTATATTGCAAACCCAAAAGTATATGGGGATGTGGAACATTATGGCTGGACCACAGAGGAAGAAGAAGACTATGATCCAAAGGATAAGGAGGAGACAAGCTCCGATGAAGAGGACGATCCACTACCTCAACCTGGCGATATGCATGTGGAGTTCAAGAAGTCAAGCCTCCCTAAGGTCCAATCTATCCCACCACATTTTTTGCAGGACAGCAAGGCAGCACTATGCAAAAAGATAATGAAACTTGAGCTCGAGAATGAGGATCTGAGGGAGGAAAAATTTAGCCTCAGACGCAAGCTAGAGAAGAAAAATGCAACAACTCCACCGTCATTACCATCTCCATCACCTCCGAAGAAATAATCACATGGGTATGGGCACTCCCCTTGGCAGCTGCCAAGCTTGGGGGAGGTGCCCCGGTATCGTATCACCATCACACTTCTATCTTTACCGCTTTATTTAGTTTGATCCTTTTAATAATATCTTGATCTATTAGTTCGAAGTTTTGATATCAAGTAGTTTTGAGTTTTGCATTGTGATCTCTTTATCTAAGCGAGTCCGTGTGCTATCTATAATAAAGATTAGTGTTGAGTCAAGGGCTTTGCTATGTTGCTATGATCTCGAGAAAGTAGAAAGAACAAAAGAGTTCATATTGATCTTATGGATAGTGATAACTTCACACATAGAAAGTATGAGGCATAAAAATTGTTGAGAGTTGATGAACGTAGCCTTGGTCATCGTTGCAATTAATAGGAAGTGATAAGGAAAGAGGGGTTCACATATAAATGTATTATCTTGGACATCTTTTATGATTGTGAAGCACTCATTAAGTATGACATGCTAAAAGAGTTGACGTTGGACAAGGAAGACAACGTAATGGTTTATGTTTTCCGTCATCTCAGTTAAAGTATATTGTCATTGACCTTCCAAACATGTTGAGCCTGCCTTTCCCCCTCATGCTAGCCAAATTCCTTGCACCAAGTAGAGATACTACTTGTGCTTCCAAATATCCTTAAACCCAGTTTTGCCATGAGAGTCCACCATACCTACCTATGGATTGAGTAAGATCCTTCAAGTAAGTTGTCATCGGTGCAAGCAATAAAAATTGCTCTCTAAATATGTATGACTTATTAGTGCGGAGAAAATAAGCTTTGTACGAACTTGTTGTGGAAGTAATAAAAGCAACAGACTGCATAATAAAGGTCCACATACAAGGGGCAATATAAAGTGACATTCTTTCATACTAAGACTTTATGCATCAACCCTAAACGCGCATGACAACCTCTGCTTCCCTCTGCGAAGGGCCTATCTTTTACTTTATGTTTTTACTTTATGCTTGAGTCAAGGTGATGCTCACCTTTCCCTTTTTATTTTTATCCTTTGGCAAGCTCCTCGTGTTTGAAAGATCATGATACATATATCCAATTGGATGTAAGTTGGCATAGGCTATTATTGTTGACATCACCTAAAGGTGAATACGTTGGGAGGCAACACAATAAACCCCTATCTTTCTCAGTGTCTGGCTGAAACTCTATAACCACAAGTATTGCATGAGTGTTAATGATTATAGGAGACTACGAGATAGTTGAGTATGTGAGCTTGCTGAAAAGCTCTGTTATTGACTCTTTCTGATGTTACGATAAATTGCAATTGCTTCAATGACTGAGATTATAGTTTGTTAGTTCCCAATGAAGTTTTTGAACCATACTTGACATTGTGAATTGCGTATTACTTGAGCATAGGAAATCATATGACAAAATTAATATATGTTGCTGTTATTAGAATGATCATGATGCCCTCATGTCCGTATTTTATTTTTATCACACCTCTATATCTAAACATGTGGACATATTTTTCGATTTCGGCTTCCGCTTGAGGACAAGCAAGGTCTAAGCTTGCGGGTGTTGATACGTCCATTTTGCATCATGCTTTTATATCAATATTTATTGCATTATGGGCTGTTATTACACATTATATCTCAATGCTTATGGCTATTCTCTCTTATTTTACAAGGTTTACCATGAAGAGGGGGAATGCCGGCAGCTGGAATTCTGGCTAGAAAAGGAGCAAACATTGGAAACCTATTCTGCACAACTCCAAAAGTCCTGAAACTCCACGAAACCACTTTTTGAATTTAATAAGAATTTATGAGCGAAAGAAATAGGCCAGGGGGCCCACACCCTGTCCAGGAGACAGGGGCGCGCCCCCCTGTAGGGCGCGGCCCCCTATCTCCTGGGCCCCCTGATGGGCCTCCGGCGTCCACCTTCTGCTATATGAAGGGTTTTGTCCTGGAAAAAAATCGTGGGCAAGCTTACGGGACGAAACTCCGCCGCCACGAGGCGGAACCTTGGCGGAATCAATCTAGGGCTCTGGCGGAGCTGTTCTGCCGGGGACACTTCCCTCTGGGAGGGGGAAATCATCACCAACGTCATCACCAACGATTCTCTCATCGAGAGGGGGTCAATCTCCATCAACATCTTCACCAGCACCATCTCCTCTCAAAACCCTAGTTCATCTCTTGTATCCAATTTTGTATCAAAACCACAAATTGGTACCTGTGGATTGCTAGTAGTGTTGATTACTCCTTGTAGTTGATGCTAATTGGTTTACTTGGTGGAAGATCATATGTTCAGATCCTTTATGCATATTATTACTCCTCTGATTATGAACATGAATATGCTTTGTGAGTAGTTACGTTTGTTCCTGAGGACATGGGTGAAGTCTTGCTATTAGTAGTCATGTGAATTTGGTATTCGTTCGATATTTTGATGAGATGTATGTTGTCTTTCCTCTAGTGGTGTTATGTGAACGTCGACTACATGACACTTCACCATTATTTGGGCCTAGAGGAAGGCATAGGGAAGTAATAAGTAGATGATGGGTTGCTAGAGTGACAGAAGCTTAAACCCTAGTTTATGCGTTGCTTCGTTAGGGGTTGATATGGACCCATATGTTTAATGTTGTGGTTAGGTTTACCTTAATACTCCTTTTTGTAGTTGCAGATGCTTGCAATAGGGGTTAATCATAAGTGGGATGCTTGTCCATGTTAGGGCAGTACCCAAGTGCCGGTCCACCCACATATCAAATTATCAAAGTACCGAACGCGAATCTTATGAACGTGATGAAAACTAGCTTGACGATAATTCCCAATGTGTCCTCGGGAGCTCCTTCTTCATTATTAGAATTTGTCCAGGCTTATCCTTTGCTACATAAAGGATTGGACCACCTTTCTGCACTTTATTTACTTTACTTACTTTTGCTCGTACTATTTATCTTACCACAAAACTATCTATCACCTACTATTTCAGTGCTTGCAGAGAAAATCTTAGTGAAAACCGCTTATCATTTCCTTCTGCTCCTCGTTGGGTTCGACACTCTTACTTATCGAAAGGACTACGATAGATCCCCTATACTTGTGGGTCATCACACGCTCACTGCCGGGCTCAACAAGGACTTCGGCAACGCCGCGGCGAACCTCAACCTCATCCCCAACCCATCCTTCGGCAAGTTCGTTGCGTACCTCCGCTTGGAGGAGCGGCGGATGAAGCAGGTGAAGGCACGGGCCATCCACACCGCCCTTGCCGCCGGCACCACCCATGGCGGGCCCTTGGCGCCTCCGGCCGCCCCGGCCGCGCCCCCGCCGCCGCGCCACCCGGCGCCCTTCTCGTCGTCGCTGCTGTACCCGGTGGCTTCCGCTGACCTATGGTCCGCCCGCCCCTCCCGCCGAACGTCGCGGTGGGGGCTGCCGCGGCGGTCAGCAGCAGCAGCCACAGGGCGTCAGCCAGCCCCATTAGCAGCAGCAGTTCCAGCTGCCCTCTCCGGCTACAACCCGTGGACCGGTGTTATTCATGCCAACACCATTACAGTTCCACGGGCTCCTGCACCGACCCTTCCCGTGCCGTGCCCTCCGGCGCATCAGGCGTACTACATGGCTTTGTAGCCGTACGTAGAATACCCACCGCCACAGCTGAGCGGCGCCTACGGTCTCCCTGCGGCCCTGCCGCCGCCCTCACCGGCCCTGCCGCCGGTGCCTTGGGATTCGACGCTCCTCGCCGCGCTGCACACCGCGCCTGTGACGAACAACTGGGGCTATGGCTCACATGTTTGCTCATCCTAGTAATCTTGCCTCCTTCACTCCCGTCACCACCGATCGCCGCATCATTGTCGGCGAGGGTTCCACACTCCCTATTACACATGTCGGGCACACTTCTTTTCCTTCTAATTCCATGCCTATTACTTTGTCCAACATACTTGTGCCACCTCATCTTATTAAGAACCTTGTTTCCGTTTGTTGTTTAACTCGTGAAAATGCTGTTACTGTTGAATTTGACGAGCTTGGTTTTTGTGTCAAGGACGCTCGAACCAGGATGGTATTTTCACCGATGTGACAGCCTTGACGAGCTCTATCTGGTGCATCCATCGTCCACCTCCACCATCGCACCGGTTGCTCTCTCTGCCGGCGTCGATCTCTGGTACGCTCGTCTGGTCATCCCAACCCTGTCACACTTCGTCATATTCTTGGGAGTTTCAGTTTCAGTTGTAATAAGATAGAGGATCACACCTGCCATGCATGTCGTGTCGGCAAACATGTTTCCCCCCGTTTAATAACTCCACCACCATAGCTTCTTTTCCTTTTCAGTTGATTCATAGCGATGTGTGGACCTCTCCGGTTCCTAGTAACTCGGGCTATTTATATTATCTGGTTATCCTTGATGATTATTCTCACTATGTGTGGACATTTCCTTTATGACGGAAGTCGGATGCACTCTCCACTTTGACGGCTTTTTACTCCTATGTCAGCACGCAGTTTGGGCGTCCCATCCTTGCTCTTTAGACCGACAATGGAAAAGAGTTCAACAACCTTGCTTTCCGCACTTCTCTGTCACACCACGACACAGTTTTTCGTCTCACATGCCCATATACTTCACAGCAGAACGGTCGAGCCGAACACGTCCTTCGCACTCTGAACGGCTGCGTTCGCACGCTCATATTCCATGCTAATGTGCCGCCTCGCTTCTGGTCGAACGCACTCGCTACTGCTTCACTTCTCCTTAACCTTCGCCCCTGCTACCCACGGTGGAACTATGCACCTCACCATCTTCTCTTCGGTACACCCCCATCTTATGATGGCTTGTGTATTTTCGGGTGCCTTTGCTATCCTAGCACTGCCGACTCCACTCCTCACAAACTCGCACCTCGTTCTGTCGCTTGCATCTTCATCGGCTACCCCTCTAACTCCAAGGGATATCGGTGCTACGATCACGTCTCCCACCGTGTGTTCACTTCCCGACATGTTTACTTTGATGAGCATGTGTTTCCATTTCAGTAGGTACCCCCGGCCGTCCCTCCCGCCACCGGTGACGCGGGCTCCTTGACGCCTCTCCCAGGGCGCTCGCGCGCCACTCTTGGCCCGCCCCTGGCTTTGAGGTGCGCCCCTGAAGTTGGCGCCCGCGGCCCCCTCGACGCCCTCGGCCCCCTCGGCGCCCCCAGCCCCGGCCCCACGGCCCCTAGGCGACCTCGGGGCCCCCGGCGCCCATGGCCGGTCCGGTCACCCGCCCCCGTACGGGCATTTTTCGCCCGAGCTCGCGCTATGCCTTAGATGACTATGTCCATGCGGCGTCCACCTCTGAGCCGTCGCCGTTGCCGTCCTCCGTTTGAGCCACTCTTCGTGACCCGCTCTGGATGGCTGCGATGCAAGAAGAGTTTGATGCCCTATTGCGCAACCGGACATGGCAGCTTAATCCCCGTCCCCAGCAGCCCAACGTGATGACCAGGAAGTGGGTATTTAAACACAAGCTCCGTCCTGATGGTACCCTTGATCGCTATAAAGCGTGTTGCGTCGTTCGTGGCTTCCGACAGCGTGCTGGCATCGACTTCACCGACACCTTCGCTCCGGTCATCAAGCCCGGCAAGATATGCACGGTTCTCCACCTTGCGGTCTATCGTGCTTGGCCAGTGCACTAGATGGACGTCTCCAATGCCTTCCTCCATGGTCACCTCGAGGAGCAGGTCTTCTGCCAACAGCCCACCGGGTTTGTTAACCCGGCGCTTCCCGACCATGTGTGCTTGCTTTTGCAGTCCTTGTACGGACTCAAGCAGGCTCCGCGTGCTTGGTACCAACGCATCGCGGTGTTTCTCCACCAGCTTGGGTTCCGCTCCACTCGCTCGGACGCCTCGCTCTTCGCTTATCATCAGGGCTATGGCACGGCCTACTTGCTTCTCTATGTCGATGACATCATCCTGATGGCATGTACGACTGGTCTCCTCGGTCAGCTCACGGCTCGTCTTTGCGCTGAGTTCGCCATCAAGGAGTTGGGTCCTTTGCACTACTTCCTCGGTGTCGAGGTGGTGCGCCGTCCGGATGGCTTCTTTCTTCATCAGCGGAAGTACGCCCATGAGCTCCTGGAGTGCGCCTGCTTGCTTAACTGCAAGCCCGCCGCTACACCTGTTGATACGAAGGCCAAGCTTTCTGCCACGAATGGTTCTCCTGCTTCGGATGCTGCTTTCTATCGGTCTATCATTGGTGCTCTCCAGTATGCCGTGTAGCAGGTGTGTCTTCATATGCATGCTCCTCGAGACGTTCACTGGGCTGCCGTCAAGCGGATTCTCCGCTATATTTTTGGCACTATGGATCTTGGCGTCACGCTTCACGCTTCCGCCGACATCGCCCTCACCGCCTACTTCGATGCAGACTGGGCGGGCTGCCTTGACACTCGTCGCTCCACTTCGGGCTATTGTGTCTACCTTGGACCATCACTTATCTCTTGGTCGTCCAAGCGGCAGCCTACGGTCTCTCGTTCCAGTGCTGAGGCTGAGTATCGTGCGGTGGCCAATGCCGTCGCCGAGTGTTCGTGGCTTCACCAGCTGCTTCAGGAGCTCTCTTGCCCTGTTGACCGTGGCACGGTGGTCTACTGCGACAACGTCTCGGCGGTCTACCTCTCCGCTAACCCGGTGCATCATCGACGGACCAAGCATATTGAGTTGAATATTTATTTTGTTCGGGAACAGGTGGCCCTTGGCCATATTTGTGTTTTACACGTCCCTACTTCCCAACAATTTACCGATATCATGACCAAGGGCTTGCCTATGGCGTCATTTGAGGAGTTCCGGTCCAGTCTTTGCGTCAGCTGCGGTGCCGCTTCGACTGCGCGCGGGGGGGGGGGGGGGTGTTGAGTATATGTGTTATGTGTATATTGTGTATTGGGCCCGCCTCTTAGTTCCATGTATAGTTAAGGTCCGTGGCCCACCTTTGTACATCATATATACGTGCCTATGCATGAAAAGCAATACATCGTGCAATCATAACCTTCTACAGGCACTAATCTACTTAACGCACGGAGAAACTTCTTCCATGCATTTAAGGGCTGAAAGTGAGATCAAAGGTTGCTCATTGCGCATAATATCCTAGGATTTTTATCACTGGGATAAGATGAATCGTAGATGAGTACAGTACTGGATATGTCCTTGAGTCTTTGGCCATTGATTGACATTTGACAAGGAGCTATGAATAAAAGCTAATAGTCAACTAAATTTGGGCACCCATATCTAGGACTGGACGTCCGAGCGAGCTTTTCGGCTCGGCCCGAAGCTCGCTCCAGCTCGGCCCGTTACAGCTCGGCCCGATACAATAAACGAGCGAGCCCAATTGTGAAAAGAGGCCCGATTCCCGACCGAGCCGAGCCGAGTTTCGCCTGGTCCAACTCGGTGACTCGCTCGAGGCCCAGCCCAGTTCCCATCGGCCGTTCTGGCATTAGGGCACGAGCCCTTCCCTTCCTTTGGTCGGCGCTATCTCATCCCTCACCTTGCCGCGGCGCAAAAAGTGGACCGATGGCAACGGGGCGGCGGCCTTTCCTCACCACACCGAACGCCGGCGGACGCGCCTTCCCTGGTTTCTTGCCGAACCTGACGAGCAGGTACTCTCCTTTCTTCCCATCCCTATGGCTGGGCGCGCACATGCTCGGCACTCTCGCGCTCCCCTGCACGAGCGCACGGACGGCAGACGACATACATGCTCCCCTGCATGTAGGAGTCCTACCTGCATGGTTGCACTGCACCTGCGTACATGCGATGGAGGGATGGATGGATGAATGCTTCTGCTTGATTGTGTAGAGTGTAGCCGTCGTCGTCCTCGCCATGCCGGATGCCGTCGTCGTCCTCGCCGCGCCCGACACTGGACGGCACTCTCGGCACCGACGGCAGACGCGCCCTGTCATCGCCGCATCGGCCGCTGCATTTCCTGGCTAGCCAAGCATCCGCCGCCCCGACGAATGCAAGCACATACTACAGAGGCGTGTGACACACGAGCTGCTCGGGCTGGACCGAGCCAAAGGCAAAACGAGCCGAGCCACCAGAAACAGGCTCGTTCAACGAACGAGCCGAGCCGAGCTCGGCTCGCTTTAGGTGAGCCAAAGGCTGGCTCGGTCTGAACTCGACTCGGCTCGGCTCGGCTCGTGTCCAGGCCTACCCATATCTGGATCTGAATTTTAGTGTTACCCTTTGGTACATCTTTCTTTTCTGAAGCACAGAAGTACCACATCTTAGATCAGTAGTACTATTATGTGTGATTGTTCCAAAATTGAGAAGAAATTATTAAAAAAGAACCACTGGATCTTGTTTAAGATGCCAGAACAAGCAAGTACTCCCTCAGTTCCTAAATATAAGTCTTTGTAGAAATTTCACTGTGAACCACATACGGATGTATATAAATGCATTTTAAATATATATTCATCTATTTTGCTCCGTATGTAGTCCACTTAGTGAAATTTCTACAGAGAATTATATCTAGGAACGGAGGGAGTATTTGCTAGACAAGTTACCTATACGGATTAGCATACCGCAAGCATCATTTTCTGCCAGTGTGCTTACGCCTCTGCATATTGCTCATGACAACACACAACCCGACTATTAAAGACAATGCTGGTATAAAAATAGAGTTATTCCCGTCAAGGTAATACACATCTTTTCATAGTCACATACACACACCTGGTTGTCCACATCATTTTGCAATTATTAAACAGAAAAACAGATATATCACTTATCGGAGCATCCTTTGTCTGGTGTAGCTACTGAATTGATGGAATTAAGCAAACAGAGGAAAGTATTATTCAGTTTGAGTATGGTTTTCCTTCCAAAACAAGGGTACTTGGAATGATTATGAAATTCCAACTCAACTACAATTTGGAAACAGGGCCGGTCTTAAGATTTTGGGGGCCCGGGGCGAAACGACAATCCGGGGCCCTTGGGGGCCCTTAGTATAAATGCCTATTAATAATCATCGTATGTACATACAATTTGTATCAAAGAAAGTGCATCCAAAATGATTGTGCATATCACATAATGTATTACATATAGCTTCAAAAATTTCTCCTAACATTCTGAGATGCAAAATCACTAGCTTCGTGCTCTTTTTCAGTCTCTCATTAATATGCCTCCAATCACAAAACCCATCATTCCCCATTGTACTCTTGCATTTATCATAATTGAAAAGCTTATAGCGAAAACAAAACACTTTCTTTGTGTGTTTTGAGAAAACTAACCATTTCCTATCACGCACCTCTCCATTGCTCATCTTTCTGGAGTAATGGCTATATGAAAAATGTCTTGAATTTTCATCCAAAGGATATTTATTGTTTTCTTCTTCCATTTTAGGCCCCTTTTCCACTAATATGTCCCTCGCTTTGTTATCAAGATTACCCCAATTGCTTGGGTCATAAATATCCACACTAACTTGTTCCTCATCAACACTAGTAGATTCTACCGCATATGAATTAAATATGGGCTCATGATTACTCACATTGCTATCATCCATGTTGACGTCAACATTGCCTTTTGTAGGAGTATGACCATCATCTTCTTGATTGCCATTAGTTTGGTCACCCGCAAGAACTATCGCCAACTCGTCTGGATTTCTTGGCGTGCTCGTATCGCTCTTATAATATTTAAAAAGAGATCCGCTCAATGCTTCTTTCTCTTCATCTGCCTCCTTCTTTTTCCTTTTATGACTTCTGGATGTATACTTTCTACCTGAACTCGACATGACCCTGCTGAAATTGAAAAGAACAATTAGCTTTTAAAACTACCGCAAAGTTAATTAATACATTAGATTAAGTGCAGAAGATCATCTAACATAATGAGAATTTGCTAGGGCATGGAATAATACCTTCTCTATATAATCTAATCTGGCAAAGTGGACGCAATGATTTGAGCGCCCTAAAAACAATGCCGTGTTAATATGTCAATCTGTCAATCGATCGAGAAATTAGGAATCAGGGATGAGAAAGAAAAGAAATAGGACGAAGATCATGCGAGGGAAGAGACGAAGAGGGCGCGATCAGATGTACCTGCCGCAGTCCTGGCGTCGTTCGTGAGGAGGCAGAGACAGTCACAGAGTCGATGCGATTAGACGAACACGTACAGCGAAAGAGCAGAAAAGGCAGGGAACGACCGATCCAAAGTTACAGGAAATCAATGGAACGATTCCTTTTCTCTCCGGTCTCCACGTGAGTACGTGCGACGGTGCGAATATGGGCCAGGCTCACCAAATCTGTTTACTTTCCTAGGCTAGCTAGCACGCAGAAGCTGAGCGAGGCGCCGAGATTTAATCAAAATAAAAAACAAAAGAGCCAGGCGCTGATTGATTTGCCCCCCCAAGACCTGTACGTATTAACGTACGTATACTCGGGAGGGGCCCGGGGCGGCCGCCCCGTTCGCCCCCCCCCCCCCCCCCCCCCCCCCCCCCCCGCACACACACACACAGAGGACCGGCCCTGTTTGGAAATAGAAGTGCACCGGTTCCGATGGAGTTTTGAAACCATCACTGTTCTGATTGTTCTCCACATGGCACTATCAAGATAGAACAATTATTTACATTTCTGATAGAGACTAAAAACAAATGTAGGCACCCAAACTGATCATTCCTTGAATGATAATTGATTATCAAACCAGCAGCGGAGCTTACATAATCAATAGTACTCCCTCCGTTCCTAAATATTTGTCTTTTTAGAGATTTCAAATGGACTACCACATACGGATGTATGTAGACATATTTTAAAGTTTGGATTCACTCATTTTGCTTCGTACGTAGTCACTTGTTGAAATCTCTAAAAAGACAAATATTTATGAATAGAGGGAGTATTTGCAACCATGCATGGGTGCAAGTTCTTCCAAGACCACTGAAATTATGTTCATTAGACAAAGGGAGGAGAGAAAAGAATCAAGTTCTCTCAACCAAAGTGCAAAAAATCCTCACAAAAACAAGAAAAGGGTCACAAGAACAGCTCTAGCTAACAAACTAAGCTAGACAGGAGGCGCACATTTCGCCAACCAAATCCATCCTCGGTGTCGGTGCCCCCTGAGGCTGCTGCAGCAAATCCGGAGCTATCATCCCCTGGAAGACGTCCTCCTCCAAGAAGCTCAGGAATCCCCCGGGGTTGAGATCCATCCACAGCTCGCTGAAATCGAGATCACCGCCGACGCCGCAGCCGAACCCTCCTTCCTCCACGTTCACCACCTCGCACTTGATCTTCTTCCTCCTCCCGTTCTCCTGTTGCACAACGAAATCGTCGGCTAGCCTTTCTTCTGCGGCTGTGGCTTCTCCTCTAATGGGGACGGCGGCGTTGGCGCCACGCCCACCGTCACTGCCTTGCTGTTGTCATCGTCGTCCGCCCTGGCATCGGCGGTCTGGTGGTGGTGCCTCCCGGTGAGGCGCTGCACGAGGTCCCGGAAGTTGGCGGCGTCGGTCTTGATGATCTCCGGCGCGATGATGTGGATGATCCTTATCGCCGGTCGCGTTGTGGCGGCCCTGGGCACCGTCGCGTGGCGCGAGGGCCCCCTGCGCTGCTGCACAGGCGCCGTCGACGGGCTCATGCCACCGCTGCTGTGGTCGTACGCGTGGTCCTCCATTAGAGATGGATGTAGAGGCCGGAGTAGAGCTCGGAGGCGTAGAGGTAGAGAGCCTTGTGTTTCTCTTGAGGGAGACGAGAGACTTTAGTTTTATCGAGGGAGGGTGACCTTGCTAGGAATGATCGATGATGAGATGAGAAGGGCGAGGAGGAGGCGTGGAGGCATATATGGCGGAGGCGGGAGGAAGGGAAGGGGGTGACTTGCAACTTGTCGTGACGATGGCGACGGTGACGAGGAAGGCTTGAAATATCGATGAAGGGACGTCGCCAACAGTGTGTTCTCGTACAACTTTGTACTACTTTTAGTATATCGCATTGTCTGCCCATCGATCGCCGGCCGTGTGGATTTTTCTTGGGTTGTTGCGGGTGATCGTATTGCCTTGTAAGTTTGCGACGCGTGCTAGGTACCATCACCTCGATAGAAAGTTGATATCTTCCGTCGATGATCCACTAGCTGTGCTTGTCTTGCTTGACTATCTGGTTAGCGCGCGCACACATACATACATCTTTTGGAAATAAACCTGACCCCACGAGCAGTTGGTAAGTAAACGCGGGCGGCACTAAAAAGAGAAGGAGGTTGGTTGACTAGACTTGACCCATGGGTCATGGGTGGACGACGCCACTTTAGCTATATATCAGTCAGCTGAAAATTCTTATTTGGGTCAATCGATTTTGTGGCCACTCGATTCTGCTTTGAGATGTGTAATGTTTTCTTTTTTTTTTCTGTGTCATTTTGGGGGTGAGTTGGGCTGTGTGGAATCGTTTGGGGAGCTCCTAGTCAATCGATTTTGTGGCCACCCAATTCTGCTTTGAGATGTGTGATGTTTTCTTTTTTTTTTCTGTGTCATTTTGGGGGTGAGTTGGGCTGTGTGGAATCGTTTGGGGAGCTCCTAGTCAGCGCCTTCAGCGCCGCGCAACGTAACTGGCGCTCGCAACAACCTCTGGGTGGGCCGGCCCACGACGGCGCACGGCGAAAAAAACCCCGCAAAAAATTGCTGCGCACGGGATTCGATCTCGCGTCAACACGCTTACGTTCAGCGGCTTTGACCACTCGACCAACTACAGCTACAAGTGACAACTTACACGCTTAGTCGATATGCTATTTATCACATAACGTTTAGATGTTTCAATTATTTCAAAACATGTTCACATATTTCAAATGAAGTTCACGAACATGCAAAAACAGTTCGCGCATTCAAAAAAAAGTTCACCAAAATCAAAAAAGTTCACGAGTTCAAAAAAGTTCATTTTATACAAAAAATATTCAATATATTTGGTAAACTCAAAAAGAGTTTATGAGTTTAAAAAAATCATCAATTTTAAAAAAAGTTCATCGAATATGAAAAAGGTTCATTGAATTGGAAACAAGTTCATCAGATTTGAAATAAAGTTCATCGGATATGAAAATAGTTCATTGAATCCGAAAGAAGTTCATCGGATTTGAAAAAAGTTCATCGAGTTTGGAAATAGTTCATCCAAAATGAAAAAAAGTTCATCAAATTAGAAAAAAAAAGTTCATGATTTTCAAAAACATTACATCGAAAAATGAAAAAGTTCATCGATTTGAAGAAAAAAGTTCATCATTAATTGAAAAAACTTCAGAAATTTGAAGAAAAACTCATCATATAAAGAAGAAGAAAAATGGAAAAAAGGAAAAGAGGAGCAAAAAAATAATGTTTTTTTGAGGGAGCAAAGAAAACAACTGAAAGGATTGAAACTACCGAATCTGTCTAATTGGCCTAGTGGTTAGCGCATTATTCCACCAAACCGGAGGTCACGGGATCGAGGGATTTCCTATTTGGCGCTGCAGGCGCCGGTTCCTACTGTTTTTGCTAACCGGCGCCTGCAGCAGCTACTCGCGGGCCGGCCCATATCGCGCCCCGTTTTTCTGTGGAAACGCAAAAAAGAGTACATGCGCGCGTGATGAGAACCGAACTCAGGACGTCATGGATCGAACCACGCGGCAATAACCACCGCGCCAACATACACGATGTGATATCTTCTTCTTCCCACATTTCTTATTTCTTCTTGCCTTTTTTCCTTTTTTCCTTTTTTCTGTTTCTGTTTTCCCCCTTTTTTTTTCATTCCTGGTTTGATGGTTTCTTTCAAATTAGTGAACTTTTCTTAAAATGGATGAACTTTTTTCTCAAAATTGACTACTTTTTTATTCAAGTCAATGAACTTTTTTCAAATTCTATGAACTTTTCAATTTTTTTTGAAAAACCATGAACTCTTTTCAGTTTCAATGAACTTTTTAAATTTTGATGAACTTTTTTTAAAAATAGATGAACTTTTTTCAAATTTGATGTACTTTTTTCCAAATCAATGAACTTTTTTCAAATTTGATGAACTTATTTTTTAAGCCAATGAACTTTTTTCAGAAACGATGAACTCTTTTTCGAAATTTGAGTTTTTGTTTTCAAAATTGTTGTACTTTTTAAATTTTTGTGAACTTTTTCTCGAGATGATGAACATTTTTCAAATTTGATGAACTTATTTTTGAAGTCAATGAACTCTTTTTAAAATCGATGAACTTTTTTCGAAATTTTCGAATTTGTTTTCAAAATCGATGAACTTTTTGAAAATTTATGAACTTTTTCTCGAGATGATGAACTACCTTTCAAATTCGATGAACTTTTTTAAAAGCGATGGACTCTTTTGAATTTCTATGAACCTTTTTCTCAAATTCATACCGGTTTTCGGTATTTTTATAGAATTCTGTTTCGAATTTATACTTTTCTTTTTAAAATAATTTACACTGGATATTTATAATATGTGTTAACTGTAGAAAGGGTCAAATAGGCGTGTTTCCTATTTGTGGTCAACGGAATGATCATGACCAGGTGGTTATGAGGGACTGCTATCAAACCTTGTGCTTGGAGTTCGAACCCCAGCACTCACGAATCGCTGCAGGAGTATGATAGATTTTTTTACTGCCGTATTTGAGAGCAGATTTTTTTTTTTGAGAATCAGTTTTTGAGAGCAGATAGTGAGCGATGTTTTAATTGGGCCGCGGTCCGCTCCTGGGCGCTGTAGGCGCCACTTGTCCAACGGGCGCCTACAGCGCCGACTAGGACCTCCCCGGGATCGATACTCTGTGCGTGCGCCAATTTTTTTGCGCCTTACAAAGCTAAGTTGGGCCGGCCCAGCGCGGACGCCTGCAGGCGCCAGTTTGCAAAATGTACACAAACTGGCGCCTGCAGCGCTAAATAGGAATCGCCAATCGTTTGACCCCTTGTTTGGGTCAGCCGAATTGCTTCTTGGACTCGTTTTTGCCCTTCTGGGTTGTGTTTTTCTTTTATTTTCTCCTTTCCTTTATTGGTTAGTTTTGTTTTTGTAGGTTTTTGGCTGAGTGTAATTATATACATACAAATACTATATAATATGTGCCAAAATTTCATGATTATATGATTATTTTTAGTATTATGATAAAGTGCAATTTCGGTACAAAGTTGTGCGCAAGTTTTTCTTTAAAAAGAATTTTCTCTTCTTAAAAGAAATACCAACGCAACTAATTCATTCTTTTTCAGAAAAATCATTTGATATTGTTTTAGTCATTACTTCATTATCATTCTACTTTAAGGTTAATACCAATGACACTATTTATTTGTTCATAGATTTTTTTTTGCAAAAGTTCCACTTTTATCTGCTTGCTCTGGCATATTTATAAAATGCGCAATTTTTATGTATATTCGTGCAATTTTTGTCAGCGCTTGTTTTAGATTCTTTTTCCTATTTTATTTGTTCTTAAATGGTAATGCCAATGCCATTAATTTATTCTTTATTTTGTGGGTATTTTTGTTTTATTTTTGTATTTCAATTTTCTGTTTTTATGTGTTTTCCTTTTTTCTTTATGTTTTTTTGGATGTTGAGTGTGTGTAAATATATGCACGCAAGTACTACATGTATACATTATATTAGATTATAAAAATTTCACTACTATACGTTTCTTCTTACATATTATAAAAAGTGCAACTTTTGTTCTAATCGTGACGAAATTTTCGTTTCAAGTTTTTATTTCACTTTCTCTTTATTTGAGTGTTTGACGAAGTTTTGTACTAAAAAGGAGAGGAATTTTCGGGAGTGCAGGATAAACAGGGAAAAGTATATGTACACACATGGTGGACTAGTGCATGCACAAAATAGTTAATCTCTTGATTGAATCTTGTACGTGGTGCATGGTAATTTTGCCTACGTACCTACATGCATGCATGAGGGCGGCAATATGTACAGCGGAAATAGATGCCTCGGTTATACGTGGCGGCCGCAACGACGGACATACAAATAAGCATATGAACACCCGCACATATGATAGATTGATGGTTATATTTTTTAGGTCTAGATGTGCATTCGAAAGTGTCGCGGCTGGTGTAAGACAAGTCGAAGCTGTTACATCAAGCATTGGTGGAGTCCAACAAGCCGGAAGGACTGCAGCCTCATCGTTGTTGGAAGCTGATACAACGCAGCTCCATGGCCAGTACGAAGCAAAGACCCGGCGAGTAAAAGTTAAAAAATGAGATATATCACAAAAGCTATCATTTTATTGATCGATGATACAAAAGTTCACTGGGACTAATCAAACTTTGTTCTGGATGAGCTAAGACAAATTATATTTAACTAAGATAGAATCTATTTGAACTAAGTGCAGCTTTTGCAGAGCAGACCATGATCTCTAGTCCGCTCCCTCACTCGGGAGCTTTGTACGCGAGGACTGTAGCGATCTCCGGAAGTGTTCCCCCGGCGGCCAGGAAGGCAGTCGCCTCAGCACGGTGTCTTTCGTACGACTCGGCCACCTTCGAAGAAGTCCGGATGGCATCCTCGTGAGCTTCAAGATGGTGGGAGCTAGAATTCATCATGTCAGCTAGGATGCCTATGCGCTTTTCAGCCAGTGCCGCCATCTCGGTTTCCTTCTCGCAAAGGGCCTTGTACTCCTCGGCAAGCTGTTGATGTTTGCCGGCAAGTGTCTGATGTTCTTCAGCCAACTTCTTTTGTCTGTTGCAAATGGAGGCAAGGTCGGCAAGGCGTCCCTCTAGGCGCGGTCCTTCCTTCTCGAGGCGGCGAAGTCCTTGAGTAATCCCCGCATGAGCTGCATCAAGTTTCTCCAGCAGAGACGACACTTGCGCCGGCACGGGTGCTGATGTGTGGGAGGTGGCAAGACCACCCTTTCCGCCCAGACGATCCACCACTGCTTCAAGATGGCGAGTCAGAATCTCAAGGTCTGGCAGGACCTCGTTTGCATACGGGATCTTCCACATACTTATCACAAACTCTATTCTAGTTATGGTTAGCTCCTCATTGATCGGCTGCTCCCTTAACGCCTCTTGTATATCTTTGAGTCCTATGAAGATATACTTTGCTGCTGTTCCGGGCGGGAGGACAAGGCTTGGCGTTGAGATGTTGTTAGCTAGAGGGACTTTGAGCTTCTCCAGTAAAGTACTTTCTCCGGCAAGGATGTTCTGGTGTCTCTCAAGTATTGCCTGGAGCTCCTTTGCTTGAGGGGAGTTGAAGTCTTCTAATTTAGTTGACTTCTTTGTGACATCTGAAAAAAAAAGAGAGTCAAGAGAGCATATAAAAAAGATAGACAGAATATGCAAGAGGGCTGGGGTAGTATACACGTACCAAAGCAGACGATCTTGGCCTATTTACAATCACCCCATCGTTTTTGTTGTTGTTAGCTCCTGGTGACCCTTTTTTATTTGCTTCAGTGGTCCCAGTTGATGTTGCTAGAGAAGCAGGTTTTGTCACCAGGAAGGTGGATTTGGCTATGAGATCGTTCCCTGCCGCAGTGGAAGAATTCGCAGCTGGATCACTCGCTGATGGTGATGTGTGTTTCGCCGCCGAACTAGACCCAGCTGGAGGCGCCGATTTGGTGACCAGATCATCTGGGTCCATGCCTTCCATCACCTCGTTTAGGAGTCGCTCCACACCGCGACTCATAGGCACGTGCGGCAACACATCTTCGAGCTTGTCCTGCAGGCACACATGATATACGCGGGATTAAAGGAAGAAATACATTCATACAAGTTTTATGTGTTTCCGGTATTATTACTATTCTCTTTACCTCCAGGTTCCCTAGTGGCGGAGCATCGGCGTCAAGGGAGAGGACCGTCTTGTCAGAATTTTTGGAGCTGCGGCTAGGTTGATGTCGCGAAGACCGTGGTGCACTCGGCAACGGAGGCGTCAAGCGTGTATACTCCACACCGCTAGAGCTACCTTTCGACCTGCTCGGCGGTGGGGGAGGAGTCGAGTCACCTTTGCTTTTCTTAGTACCACTCGTCGAACCATCAGCATCTCGACTCCACCCAGACCTCTTTCCCATGGTATCCTGATGACACGGGGGAAGACAACAAATACAAAATTAGCAGGAGACCAAGAAACACATGTTTTGCTTGCATGTATTCAAGACGTGCATACGTAAAGCAATGCATTGGCTTGTGAAGAGGTAACGAAGGTGTACCTTTTGTTTTTCTTCCAATAGGACGTGTCGTCGACAATGGGCGAATTTGTGTGCTTTGAGACGCTGCCCAGGGTCTCATCTTTAAAGGAGCTCATATGATGTTTACATGGCAAGATCCGTGCAAGAGCCCTGGTCGGACGCGTCAAGAAATAGCATCGACCGGGAGCTTTGGTCTGCGTTGAGGATATAGCTTCCTTGTATAAAAATTGGAAACTGAACTTGCCTTGTAGGAAGATGTCCGAGGGCGACTCATTATTCATCGGAAGAAAGAGTATTATATGTGAGATTTGATTTATTATCATATGCACTTACCTTATGCATGCATGTTCAAGAAAAAGAAAGTTTGCATGTACGTGGCTAGCTTTGCCTAGACTTGATACGTATATACATATTCGGGTATCTCGGCCGGCCGGCAAGCTTGCCGGTGTACGTATACCCAAACACTCGTGCAATACTTGGTTAACTTGCCTTTGGTCTATAACTGAATCAATACAAACGCTAGTTTGGATACATGTATGGGTTTTACGTATTATTTTCCTTTGGTGTTATTAAACAGGTATACATGGACATGGCATGTTCTGATCTCCCGAAGAATCACACGTTCGGTCTGGAGCTAGCTAGCTAGGTATGTTACGATTTGTGTTGCAGCCTTGCAGGGCAAGAATAACGATGGCATAGAAAGGCAAGTTTTAAGATGAAAACCCCAAATATTGGAAGGTTTGCGTCAACGTGCGACCCAAAGGGTTTGACTCCTCCCTATAAATACCAAGGACTTTGGCACCCAGAAGGGACAACTCACGTGAAAGAAGAACTCATGCACGCCCAGAACCCACGCGGCCGCAACATCACCTCACGCATCCATCCGGCCGGCTTCTACAAGTGCAAGGGACCCCGGCGGCAACAACATGAACATGAAGCTCACGTTCTCCTATGGTGAGATGATTGTCTAATTTTTCTTTCTTCTGTTTCTTCCTCACATCCAGCATGCATGCACCATACATGGAGAGTACGGAGAGTATGTACCCGATCCCGCTGTCGTCGTTGGAGGCGATTTCACCGGACCAGGAGTCTACACCGACACCGTCAGACTATGTCTATGCCAAGCTCTTCGTCTTCAAGCGTCGTGTTCTTGGTTGAAGATGACCCAGGAGCAGCCGGAGCTCGCCAACGACGCATCCCAACCACTAGCCCTGGTGCTCCACTACGGCGGCCTACCTGGCCCCGACGAACAGGTCGCGACGCACAGATCATGGCGAACAGGTCTCGATGAACAGGTCCATGATGTTCCAATCATGGTGTACAGGCTCCGATGCACCGGTCCTCGGCGAACAGGTCACTAGTGCACAGGTCCATGGTGCCCTGAACAGGTCTCACGCCTTGCTTCCCAGAGAAGACGACATGGCGGAACCGGAGCTCGCGACGATGTAGCCCGAGAAAAGTCCATGACGAACAGGTCTCTCCGGTGCACAGGTCCATGGCGTTACGATCACGGTGCACAGGTCCATGACGTTACGATCACGGTGGACAGGTCTATGGCGCCCCGGACAGGTCTCGCGCCTTGCTTCTTGGAGGGGACGATGTGGCGGAACCGGTGCTCACGACGATGCAGCCCGAGACCGGTCCCACCTATGAAAGCGCACCCACCATCGCGTACAGGTCTCGGCGTGCTACTTGTCTCGGTAAACCACCAAATACGGCGTTTAGCCGAGACGAGGCACCCACCATGGCGGACAGGTCCTCGACGTATAGGACTCGATGTACAGGTCCATGGCGTCCCCGGCGTATGGGTCCCCTTTCGGTGTAGCACCCACCCAAGACAATGAAACCTCTACAACATCTCTTCACGAGTTCGCCGAGTGGCATCCTTGACAAAACGGACTGCCATAGACTTGGCGTTCAATCAAGTGAGACACACCTATCACGGCGCATAGGTCATTGGTGAACAGCTTCCGGCGTACAGGTCCACGGCGTCGCCGGTGTACAGGTCCCCTTTCTATGGCCATGTGAGGTGGCATCCTTTTTCTTGGCGGACCGCCGTAAACTCGGCGTCCAACCGAGACGAGGTGCCAACCACACCGGCATTGCCGATATGAGCGAGCGTTGGTTTTACACCGGCGCTGGTCTCCACAAAACAATACTCCCGCGAGGCAACCCTTTGCGTACCCCGACGAAGTCGCATATCGTCAAGAAGTCCGAGCCAAGCAGGATCCATGCTACTTCAACACCGACTACATCAATGTTGTCAAGACCGACGAGGCGCGACGGCGAGGGCTTATGTGGCCAACACAAAGCCATGTTTTGTGTGGCACGTGTACTGACGAGGACACGGGCTTTGCCGCCGCCCACATCACACACACACACACCAACATCATCATGCATGGAGAACGTGAAGAGAAGAAGACGAAGACGACCACACGGCTTAATCGGAGGTATCTCGCGGAGCAACCCGCGGGAGTAATTAACCGGGAGCTTTTCGAGGCCCCGGGAACCAGGAGACCGCACATCGCCATAGTTAGGCAGGCCGCGCTAGTAGGCCACGGAGCGCATATCGGGAATTGTATTTGTTATCCTTGTGATTAATAAGATACTGTCCCCATCTCTTTGTTTTCACTGTGTGCCACGGTACACTGGCACGCCTGCATTTTTTTTCTTTTTCCCCGGCGCATGAGAGAAATCCATACTCCTGCTCTTCCCTTCTCCCGAAGTGCACAATAAGATTTTTCTCATGTCAAACAAATTGGCACGCCCGGTGGGACATGGTTCTCCTCCCATCTTCGCAATATTGTGGTCGTCTGAATCGTCTTCGCTCATCTCCCAAACTGCACAGCATGCTGCATGACAAGGCGTCGGCGAGGATTTCCGCTCATCAAGATGTTGGAAATATGCCCTAGAGGCAATAATAAAAGTATTATTATTATATTTCCTTGTTCATGATAATTGTCTTTTATTCATGCTATAACTGTATTATTCGGAAATCGTAATACACGTGTGAATACATAGACCACAATATGTCCCTAGTGAGCCTCTAGTTGACTAGCTCGTTGTGATCAACAGATAGTCATGGTTTCCTGGCTATGGACATTGGATGTCGTTGATAACGGGATCACATCATTAGGAGAATGATGTGATGGACAAGACCCAATCCTAAGACTAGCACAAAAGATCGTGTAGTTCATTTGCTAGAGCTTTGCCAATGTCAAGTATCTCTTCCTTTGACCATGAGATCGTGTAACTCCTGGATACCGTAGGAGTGCTTTGGGTGTATCAAACGTCACAACGTAACTGGGTGACTATAAAGGTGCACTACAGGTATCTCCGAAAGTATCTATTGTTTTATGCGGATCGAGACTGGGATTTGTCACTCCGTGTAAACGGAGAGGTATCTCTGGGCCCACTCGGTAGGACATCATCATATGCGCAATGTGACCAAGGATTTGATCACGGGATGATGTGTTACGGAACGAGTAAAGTGACTTGCCGATAACGAGATTGAACAAGGTATTTGATACCGACGATCGAATCTCGGGCAAGTAAAATACCGCTAGACAAAGGGAATTGAATACGGGATTGATTAAGTCCTTGACATCGTGTTTCATCCGATGAGATCATCGTGGAACATGTGGGAGCCATCATGGGTATCCAGATCCCGCTGTTGGTTATTGACCGGAGAACATCTCGGTCATGTCTGCATGTCTCCCGAACCCGTAGGGTCTACACACTTAAGGTTCGATGACGCTAGGGTTATAAAGGAAGCTTGTATGTGGTTACCGAATGTTGTTCGGAGTCCCGGATGAGATCCCGGACGTCACGAGGAGTTCCGGAATGGTCCGGAGGTAAAGATTTATATATAGGAAGTCCTATTTCGGCCATCAGGACAAGTTTCGGGGTCATCGGTATTGTACCGGGACCACCGGAAGGGTCCCGGGGGCCCACCGGGTGGGGCCACCTGCCCCGGGGGGGCCACATGGGCTGTAGGGGGTGCGCCTTGGCCTACATGGGCCAAGGACACCAGCCCCTAGAGGCCCATGCGCCAAGATAAAGGAAAAAGGGGAGAGTCCTTAAAGGGGAAGGCACCTCCGAGGTGCCTTGGGGAGGATGGACTCCTCCCCATCCTTAGCCGCACCCCTTCCTTGGAGGAGGGGGCAAGGCTGCGCCCTTCCCCTCTCCCTTGGCCCTATATATAGTGGGGAAAAGGAGGAGCAATCATACCTAAGGCCTTTGGTTGCCTCCCTCTCCCTCCCGTGACACATGTCCTCTCCCGTAGGTGCTCGGCGAAGCCCTGCAGGATTGCCACGCTCCTCCACCACCACCACGCTGTTGTGCTGCTGTTGGATGGAGTCTTCCTCAACCTCTCCCTCTCCCCTTGCTGGATCAAGGCATGGGAGACGTCACCGGGCTGTACGTGTGTTGAACGCGGAGGTGCCGTCCGTTCGGCACTAGGATCATCGGTGATCTGAATCACGACGAGTACGACTCCATCAACCCCGTTCACTTGAACGCTTCCGCTTAGCGATCTACAAGGGTATGTAGATGCACTCTCTTTCTACTTGTTGCTGGTCTCTCCATAGATAGATCTTGGTGACGCGTAGGAAATTTTTTGAATTTCTGCTACGTTCCCCAACAGTGGCATCATGAGCTAGGTCTATTGCGTAGATTCTTTGCACGAGTAGAACACAAAGTAGTTGTGGGCGTCGATATTGTTCAATATGCTTGCCGTTACTAGTCTTATCTTGATTCGGCGGCATCGTGGGATGAAGCGGCCCGGACCAACCTTACACGTACGCTTACGTGAGACCGGTTCCACCGACAAACATGCACTAGTTGCATAAGGTGGCTGGCGGGTGTCTGTCTCTCCCACTTTAGTCGGATCGGATTCGATGAAAAGGGTCCTTATGAAGGGTAAATAGCAATTGGCATATCACGTTGTGGTTCATGCGTAGGTAAGAAACGTTCTTGCTAGAAACCCATAGCAGCCACGTAAAACATGCAACAACAATTAGAGGACGTCTAACTTGTTTTTGCAGGGTATGCTATGTGATGTGATATGGCCAAATGATGTGATGAATGATATATGTGATGTATGAGATTGATCATGTTCTTGTAATAGGATTCACGACTTGCATGTCGATGAGTATGACAACTGGCAGGAGCCATAGGAGTTGTCTTTATTTTTTGTATGACCTGCGTGTCATTGAAGAACGCCATGTAAACTACTTTACTTTATTGCTAAACGCGTTAGTCATAGAAGTAGAAGTAGTCGTTGGCGTGACAACTTCATGAAGACACGATGATGGAGATCATGATGATGGAGATCATGGTGTCATGCCGGTGACAAGATGATCATGGAGCCCCGAAGATGGAGATCAAAAGGAGCAAAAAAATGATATTGGCCATATCATGTCACTATTTGATTGCATGTGATGTTTATCATGTTTATGCATCTTGTTTGCTTAGAACGACGGTAGTAAATAAGATGATCCCTCATTAAAATTTCAAGAAGTGTTCTCCCCTAACTGTGCACCGTTGCTACAGTTCGTCGTTTCGAAGCACCACGTGATGATCGGGTGTGATAGATTCTTACGTTCACATACAACGGGTGTAAGACAGTTTTACACAGCGAAAACACTTAGGGTTAACTTGACGAGCCTAGCATGTACAGACATGGCCTCGGAACACGGAGACCGAAAGGTCGAGCATGAGTCGTATAGAAGATACGATCAACATGAAGATGTTCACCGATGATGACTAGTCCGTCTCACGTGATGATCGGACACGGCCTAGTTTGACTCGGATCATGTAATCACTTAGATGACTAGAGGGATGTCTATCTGAGTGGGAGTTCATAAGATGAACTTAATTATCCTGAACATAGTCAAAAGACCTTTTGCAAATTATGTCGTAGTTCACGCTATAGTTCTACTGTTTTAGTTATGTTCCTAGAGAAAATATAGTTGAAAGGTGATAGTAGCAATTATGCGGACAGTAGAAAGCTTATGTCCTTAATGCACCGCTCAGTGTGCTGAACCCCAAACGTCGTTTGTGGATGTTTCGAACATCTGACATACACGTTTTGATAACTACGTGATAGTTCAGTTAAACGGTTTAAAGTTGAGGCACCGAAGATGGTTTTAGAAACGTCGCAAAACATATGAGATGTTTTGAGGGCTGAAATTGGGATTTCAGGCTCGTGCCCACGTCAAGAGGTATAAGACCTCCGACGATTTTCTTAGCCTACAAACTAAGGAGAAAAGCTCAATTGTTGACCTTGTGCTCAGATTGTCTGAGTACAACAATCGCTTGAATCAAGTGGGAGTTGATCTTCCATATGAGATAGTGATGTTTCTCCGAAGTCATTACCACCAAGCTGCTAGAGCTTCGTGATGAACTATAATATATCAGGGACATATATGATGATCCTTGAGATATTCGCGTTGTTTGACACCGCGAAAGTAGAAGTCAAGAAGGAGCATCAATTGTTGATGGTTTGTGAAACCGCTAGTTTCAAGAAGGGCAAGGGCAAGAAGGGATACTTCGTGAAACGGCAATTCAGCTGCTGCTCTAGTGAAGAAACCCAAGGTTGAACCCAAACCCGAGACTAAGTGCTTCTGTAATAAGGGGAACAACCACTGGAGCAGGATTACCCTAGATACTTGGTAGATAAGAAGGCTGGCAAGGTCGATAGAAGTATATTGGATATACATTGTGTTAATGTGTACTTTACTACTACTCCTAGTAGCACCAGGGTATTAGATACTGGTTCGGTTGCTAAGTGTTAGTAACTCGAAATAAAAGCTACGGAATAAACGAAGACTAGCTAAAGGTGAGCTGACGATATATGTTGGAAGTGTTTCCAATGTTGATATGATCAAGCATCGCATGCTCCCTCTACCATCGAGATTGGTGTTAAAACCTGAATAATTGTTATTTGGTGTTTGCGTAGAGCATAGACATGATTGGATTATGACTATTGCAATACGGTTATTCATTTAAGGAGAATAATGGTTACTCTGTTTATTTGAATAATACCTTCAATGGTCTTACACCTAAAATGAATGGTTTATTAAATCTCGATCGTAGTGCTACACATGTTCATGCCAAAAGATAGTAATGATAGTACCACCTACTTGTGGCACTGCCACGTAAGTCATATCGGTATAAAACGCATGAAGAAGCTCCATGTTGATGGATCTTTGGGCTCACTCGTTTTTGAAAAATTTGAGACATGCGAACCATGTCTATTGGTGTATATGCATGAAGAAACTCCATGCAAATGGACCGTTTTGACTCACTTGATTTTGAATCACTTGGGACATGCAAATCATACCACACGGACAAGATGACTGAAAAGCCTCGTTTTCAGTAAGATGGAACAAGATAGCAACTTGTTGGAAGTAATACATTTTGATGTGTACAGTCCAATGAGTGCTGAGGCATGTAGTGGGTATTGTTATGTTCTTACTTCACAGATAATTTGAGTAGATGTTGAGTACATTTGCTTGATGAATCATGAGTCTGAATTATTGAAAGGTTCAAGTAATTTCAGGGTGAAGTTGAAAGATCGTCGTGACAAGAGGATAAAATATCTGTGATATGATCATAGAGATAAATACCTGAGTTACGAGTTTTGGCACACAATTAAGACATTGTGGAAATTGTTTCGCAATTAATACCGCCTGGAACACCATAGTGTGATGGTGTGTCCGAACATCATAGTTGCACCCTATTGGATATGGTGCGTACCATGATGTCTCTTATCGAATTACCACTATTGTTCATGGGTTAGGCATTAGAGACAACCACATTCACTTTAAATAGGGCACCACGTAATTCCGATGAGATGACACCGTATGAATTATGGTTTAGAGAAACCTAAGTTGTCGTTTCTTAAAGGTTTGGGGCTGCGACGCTTATGTGAAAAAGGTTTCAGGATTAAGCTCGAACCCAAAGCGGATAAAATGCATCTTCATAGGAAACCCAAAACAGTTGGGTATACCTCCTAATTCAGATCCGAAAGCAATATGGATTGTTTCTTGAATCGGGTCCTTTCTCGAGGAAAGGTTTCTCTCAAAAGAGTTGAGTGGGAGGATGGTGAAAACTTGATGAGGTTATTGAACCATCTCTTCAACTAGTGTGTGGCAGGGCACAGGAAGTTGTTCCTCTGGCACCTACACCAATTGAAGTGGAAGCTTATGATATTGATCATGAAACTTCGGATCAAGTCACTACCAAACCTCGTAGGACGACAAGGACACGTACTACTTCGGAGTGGTAAGGTGATCCTGTCTTGAAAGTCATGTTGCTAGACAACAATGAACCTACGAGCTATGAAGAAGCGATGGTGGGCCCGAATTCCGATAAATGGCTCGAGGCCATAAAATCCGAGAACGGATCCATGACTTTGGAAGAAATACTTGATGGTCGTAAGGTCATTGGGTACGGATGGATTTTAAAAGGAAGACAGACAATGATGGTAAGAATTACCATTAAGAAAGCTCGACTTGTCGCTAAGATATTTTCCGACAAGTTCAAGGAGTTGATTACGGTGAGGTTTTCTCACTCGTAGCGATGCTAAGAGTCTGTTGGAATTGGATTAGCAGTTACTGCATGATTGATGAAATCTTGCAGATAGGATGTCAAAACATTGTTTCCTCGACGTTATACTTGAGGAAAGGTTGTATGTGATACAACCGGAAGGTTTTGTCAATCCCAAAAGATGCTAATAAGTATGCAAAGCTCCAGCAATCCTTCTAAGGACTGGAGTAAGCATCTCGGAGTTGGAATGTATGCTTTGATGATGATCAAAGATTTTGGGTTTGTACAAAGTTTATGAGAAACTTGTATTTCCAAAGAAGTGAGTGGGAGCACTATAGAATTTCTGATGAGTATATGTTGTTGACATATTGTTGATCAGAAATGACGTAGAATTTCTGGAAAGCATATAGGGTTATTTTGAAAGTGTTTTTCAATGGAAAGCCTGGATTAAGCTGCTTGAGCATTGAGCATCAAGATCTATAAGGATAGATCAAAACGCTTAATGGTACTTTCAAATGAGCACATACCTTGACATGATCTTGAAGGTGTTCAAGATGGACCAGTCAAAGAAGGAGTTCTTGCCTGAGTTGTAAGGTACGAAGTTAAGACTTAAAGCTCGAACACGGTAGAATAGAAAGAAAGGACGAAGGTCGTCCCCTATGCTTAAGACATAGGCTCTTCAGTATGCTATGCTGTGTACCGCACCTGAAGTGTGCCTTGCCATGAGTCAGTCAAGGGGTACAAGAGTGATCCAAGAATGGCTCACAGGACAGCGGTCAAAGTTATCCTTAGTAACTAGTGGACTAAGGAATTTTCTCGATTATGGAGGTGGTAAAAGAGTTCGTCGTAAAGGTTACGACGATGCAAGCTTAACACCTATCCGGATAGCTCTAAGTAGAGATACCGGATACGTACAATGGGGCAACAATTTAGAATAGTTGCAAGTAGAATAGTTATTTGGAATAGCTCCAAATAGAGCGTGGTAGCTGCATCTAGGAGATGACATAAAGATTTGTAAAGCACACACGGATCTGAAAGGTTCAGACCCATTGACTAAAACCTCTCTCACAAGCAACATGATCAAACATAAAACTCTGTGAGTGTTAATCACATGGCGATGTGAACTAGATTATTGACTCTAGTGCAAGTGGGAGACTGTTGGAAATATGCCCTAGAGGCAATAATAAAAGTATTATTATTATATTTCCTTGTTGATGATAATTGTCTTTTATTAATGCTATAACTGTATTATCCGGAAATCGTAATACACGTGTGAATACATAGACCACAATATGTCCCTAGTGAGCCTCTAGTTGACTAGCTCGTTGTGATCAACAGATAGTCATGGTTTCCTGGCTATGGACATTGGATGTCGTTGATAACGGGATCACATCATTAGGAGAATGATGTGATGGACAAGACCCAATCCTAAGACTAGCACAAAAGATCGTGTAGTTCATTTGCTAGAGCTTTGCCAATGTCAAGTATCTCTTCCTTTGACCATGAGATCGTGTAACTCCTGGATACCGTAGGAGTGCTTTGGGTGTATCAAACGTCACAACGTAACTGGGTGACTATAAAGGTGCACTACAGGTATCTCCGAAAGTATCTATTGTTTTATGCGGATCGAGACTGGGATTTGTCACTCCGTGTAAACGGAGAGGTATCTCTGGGCCCACTCGGTAGGACATCATCATATGCGCAATGTGACCAAGGATTTGATCACGGGATGATGTGTTACGGAACGAGTAAAGTGACTTGCCGATAACGAGATTGAACAAGGTATTTGATACCGACGATCGAATCTCGGGCAAGTAAAATACCGCTAGACAAAGGGAATTGAATACGGGATTGATTAAGTCCTTGACATCGTGTTTCATCCGATGAGATCATCGTGGAACATGTGGGAGCCATCATGGGTATCCAGATCCCGCTGTTGGTTATTGACCGGAGAACATCTCGGTCATGTCTGCATGTCTCCCGAACCCGTAGGGTCTACACACTTAAGGTTCGATGACGCTAGGGTTATAAAGGAAGCTTGTATGTGGTTACCGAATGTTGTTCGGAGTCCCGGATGAGATCCCGGACGTCACGAGGAGTTCCGGAATGGTCCGGAGGTAAAGATTTATATATAGGAAGTCCTATTTCGGCCATCGGGACAAGTTTCGGGGTCATCGGTATTGTACCGGGACCACCGGAAGGGTCCCGGGGGCCCACCGGGTGGGGCCACCTGCCCCGGGGGGCCACATGGGCTGTAGGGGGTGCGCCTTGGCCTACATGGGCCAAGGACACCAGCCCCTAGAGGCCCATGCGCCAAGATAAAGGAAAAAGGGGAGAGTCCTTAAAGGGGAAGGCACCTCCGAGGTGCCTTGGGGAGGATGGACTCCTCCCCATCCTTAGCCGCACCCCTTCCTTGGAGGAGGGGGCAAGGCTGCGCCCTTCCCCTCTCCCTTGGCCCTATATATAGTGGGGAAAAGGAGGAGCAATCATACCTAAGGCCTTTGGTTGCCTCCCTCTCCCTCCCGTGACACATCTCCTCTCCCGTAGGTGCTCGGCGAAGCCCTGCAGGATTGCCACGCTCCTCCACCACCACCACGCCGTTGTGCTGCTGTTGGATGGAGTCTTCCTCAACCTCTCCCTCTCCCCTTGCTGGATCAAGGCATGGGAGACGTCACCGGGCTGTACGTGTGTTGAACGCGGAGGTGCCGTCCGTTCGGCACTAGGATCATCGGTGATCTGAATCACGACGAGTACGACTCCATCAACCCCGTTCACTTGAACGCTTCCGCTTAGCGATCTAAAAGGGTATGTAGATGCACTCTCTTTCTACTCGTTGCTGGTCTCTCCATAGATAGATCTTGGTGACGCGTAGGAAATTTTTTGAATTTCTGCTACGTTCCCCAACACAAGATCCCTTTCATGCAGGTGGAATCTCCCGTGGCAGCAACTCGGAGCCGGTAATGATCCAGTTTGGATCGATGCCGCCCATGGTCGTCATCGAGCTTAGAGAGAAGGTCTACATGCATCAAGCTCAAGATCCTGCGCAGTTCCAAACTGTGCAATCGAAGAAGGCACTAAGGCGGGAGGCTGCCAAGGTGAAGAAGGAGCGTCGCGAGCTAATGCTTGAGGCGCGCGCCCTGTTGAAGGAGTCGACAAGGGCAGATTTGAAAGGAGATGTGGAGGCATCTCAATGCCTCCGCACCAGAGCCGCCAACATGCGGGCTAGTGCAGCGTCCCTCCACACCCCTACCACGACTACACACTCGGAGCCGTCGAAGCCAACTCCACGGCGCACAGAGGTAGAGCTTCTCGAGGGTTTGGAGGCCATGTCCCATAACTTGCGTAGGCTCATGGCCAACGCTCGTTTGTCGGATAGCCCTCATCCCCTATGCAACTACAGGAGGAAGTACCGCAAGGTACAATTACTCCACCAACAGATAGCTTCCCGCATCGCTCAGAGCACGACGCCGGAGGAGGATTGGTCCCTCAGCGCCATGGACCTAGCTGATAAGGTGTTCACTTACCGAAGCACCTTAACCCCTCCGTATGACTTGTTCCCTGATGATTGGGCATACGAGCCATGCAAGGTCAAGGAGCTGGTGAGACGCGCCATCATGAAGGAATTCTGGAAGCAGCGCTCACGCAAAGAGCCCGTTCTACCAGGCCCTACTGTCTCCCTCAACATTGGCGACACGCGAAGGGGTGCATGGGTGCCGTGTCTCCACAACTCGGCAGCCGACGGAAGGTCTCTCCCCAACAATAACAGGTTTTCCACCCTTCGGCATGAGGCACCCTCTCCACAGGACAACGACCTACGGCGAGAATTTCGCCAACTCCAAGAGCAGATGAACAATATCCAGAGGAGGCTCCAAGATCCAACGGCGCCAAGTGCATCGGCGGCTCAAGCTGTGGGAAGGATGAGGCGTCAAGCCCCAAGCCATCGTCCTCAACATGAGCGCCAGACTTTGGCGCCTCGGCGACAACCTTCACCAACTCGACACTTCCCACAACGGAGATATCCCAACGTGCCTCCATGTTGGAACCGATGGTCAAGACATCAAGACAATGAGAGGGACCCCCGGCCCACTCAACAGTGGCAACCACGAGAACCTTTGCGACAGACACTTCCACCACGGCCTTCGTCACCTCCCAGGCGGGGACGTCAAGACGATGAGAGGGACCCTCGGCCCACTCAACTGTGGCAACAATGGGAACCTTTGCGACCGACACTTCCACCACGACCTTCATCACCTCCCGGGCGGGGAGATCGGCCACAACTGCAGGCGATGACGGACAGGACTTCATCATCCGGGAGGCGCCCTGCACCAACACTCCTACGCACGCCACCGGTGCAAAGGGATGGTATCTTTCCAACGGAAAATCAGCGCAAGCGCGAGAGGCGTCAGAGAAACCGCCATCTTCTCTATAAAGAACTTGAGGACTTAGTCCTTCGACACACTCAGGTACGTTTACGACCCGATGGTGGGGTCATTAAAGAAAATGACAGGATCAAATTTCGCATCTCCCCCGACTTGGAGCGGCATGAGCGGTATAGCTACTTGCTCAGCCGGTTGGCGCCGAAACCACGCAAGACGTCCATGAGAAGCACTGAGCAAGGGAGCAAGGAGGTTCTTTCTTCATCCCTTCCCCAGAAGAATGATGAACAGGTGAAGGCTACTGCACGAGAACCCCTACTAGAGAATCAGAAGATGCCAGCGCCGACGGCCACACCGATGGAAGGCGTCGAAGAATCCAAGCTTACGTCCTCCTCCAACAATGAAGTAGCTTCCGAGGGTGCAGCCCACGCTGCCCTCCCACAGGACACAACACTTCCCACGGAGTTTCCTCTTGTTCCCTCTGAAAGGATGGACCAAGATGGAGAAGCTCATGCCCAGCAAGAGGCTGAAAAAGCGAAGGAATCAACTGAGAAAAACCTTGCCTTGTGCGGTACTCTTGGAGTGCAGCCGAGCGAAGGGTCAAGTAATGGATGGCGACCTCCTGCCATCACCGAGGAGTTTGACTATCCTTCTGAAGAAGAGATCGTGCCGAACCCAAAGGCGGACTTCCAGAGGACCTTCCTACCACGCCTTGGCCATGTTCGTGCATGGTTCAGGGGTGCCGAAGGGGATGCCAAGACAAGCTCATCAACGTCACAAGAAGCTGCAAGATCAAGAGCCACGTGTGTTCCTGTGACAACAGGGAAAGGCCCATTAGGTGGAGAGAGCACTTCACAAAATGAAGATATATACAAGCGACACTATACCGACATTACATCAAGGCTTCCACAAGACCTTGAAGGACGACGACAAGTTGCAAACCGGCCAGGGGCCAATACAAGATTAAAATCCATCACTGGTCAAGGTGTGACGGATGGGTTTCCCGGAGATGGAGAATGCCAAGACCACCTTGACGATGAAGAAGATTTCTCTGACTCGTCCTCCTCGCCATCGTTGGAGAGTCGTCCACACTCCCCTCGTTACCATGAACTAGCTTCATTGGTTTTGTCAGATTATGAGGGCGGTGATGAAGACCTCCACACCACGCCCGTTCGCATGGTGAATCATGGTGAAAACCTTGTGGATCAAGATCCTGCTGCCAAGTCACCCGTTGATGGCATCCATGGCCCAAGTACTGAAAACATAGTAGCACCACAAGAAGTGTCTCTAGAAGAAGAGGTCAGAAGCCAGCGCCAGACGATTAACCAGTTGGCATCAAAGCTTGACCAGTTTATTGAGCTCATGATGAACAACCAAAGCGTCCCTCCACAAGGCGCGCTGCAACGAGTGGTCGATCCGCAAGAGGAGGAACTTCAGGTGGGCCCTCCTGCTAGGGTGCCCTTAAATGATGTGCCTCAACACGACCCCAACACACAAGCTCGGCCTTGGGTTAGCCCTGCTGGTTCTGCAGACGCAGTACCACGCGCGGTTATGCTAAAGGACTACCACGACATGGTTGGGGATATGGTGGACAAGAAGTTGAAGCAAATGGCGATAGATCAAGCCCCTCGCACCTTCGAGAGTGAGCTGGAGAAGCCTTACGAGGCATGGCATGACATGATGGCATATCCCGCAGGGTGGCACCCACCAAAGTTCCGTCAATTTGATGGAACCGGTGATGCAAGGGAGCACTTGGCATACTTTGAGGTGGCATGCGGTGACACAGCAAACAGCCCATCACTTCTCCTTCGCCAATTTTCAGGGTCGTTAACCGGGCCCGCCTTCCATTGGTACAGCCGGTTACCGGTTGGGTCCATTGGGAGTTGGGCGGCCATGAAAGAGGTTTTCAAGAAGCACTTCGTCGCCATGAAGAAGGACTTCTCCGTTGTCGAGCTGGCGCAAGTCCGACAATGACGAGACGAGTCCATTGATGACTACATCGTCCGTTTCCGCAATAGTTATGTGCGTCTCGCCAGGGAGATGCACCTCGAGGATGCCATTGAGATGTGCGTCCATGGGATGCAGCAACATTGGTCACTTGAAGTCTCTCGGCGCGAGCCTAGAACTTTTAGTGCCCTCAGCACGGCGGTAGCAGCCACGAAGCTGGAGTTTGAAAAATCACCGCAGATAATGGAGCTCTATAAAAATGCCAGCGCATTTGATCCTGCCAAGCGCTTCGCCTCAACGTCCAAACAAGTCAACAACGGTAGCAGGGCGAAGGCACCAGCCGAAACAAACACCACCAAGGTCTTCTCGTCTGCACCGCAAGGCCATGTGCCCATATTGGGTGCAAGAGGCGAACAAGCCGGAGGGAGGCAACACCCGTCGATGCAGGAGCTCCTCAAGAAGCAGTACGTCTTTCGTCGGGAGCTCATCAAGGACATGTTCGACCAGGTTATGGAGCATCGGGCCTTGAACTTACCAGAGCCTCGGAGGCCTGATCAGGTGAGGATGACAAATAATCCTTTATTTTGCCCATATCACAGGTATGTGGGACATGTCATTGAAGATTGTGTCGCATTCAAAGAATGGCTCCAAAGAGCCATTAATGAGAGAAGGATCAACCTCGACCCAGAAGCTATCAACCCAGATTACCATGCAGTAAACATGGTGAGCATGAAGTTACCGTCTCCGCCAAGTGAAGCCACGGAGCTCGAAGAAACATGGGTGCCACTGGCCCAAGTTGAAGACCAGCTATCCAACCTCGTCCTCTCCAAGACGCATGTATCTCCCTTTCGGCCCCAGGTGACCCCAGCCATTCCCGAAGAGGAGCCTTGGAGGATGGTGCGTTGAAGGCCGTACGCAAGGAGGCTTCCACCCCGACATCCTCGTCCGGTTTCGCCAGAACGTGCTCCCCCAAGAATTCTAAGGCGGTTTGATCCAAGTCAACGTCGGCCTCCGCCAAGATTTGTCCCTATGTCAGAGGGAGACGAGCCTTTTCCTCGACTGGGGCGTGTGCTACCAACCTTGGCGCAGTTCTTGCCACCCGGCTAGGGGCAGGCACCGGCAAAGGAGGTGGAGCAAGTTCAAGAAAGAGCCAGCTCACCCCAATCACCAAGCATAGAGAGTTGCAATTTCATCCATGACTACAGCGACACCCCTTCCGAAGACGTGTTTACTCCTGAAGAGCAAGCGGTCCTCCACGCCGAAGAGGCAACAAAGGAAGTGCCACTGGAAGAGGTGAACATGAACCTGCGTGGGGGCAAAGTCCTACCTGAACCACTAAAGATCAAGCCAACAAGGGTGGAGAAGCCAAGCACCCCAAAGGAGGCGCCTGTGCAAGTGGAGGAATTTGAACATCAAGGCCAAGAGAAGGTGAAGGCACGTAACGTCGACTACAACATCATCGCCCACCTCAAGCGGATCCCTGCACTTTTGAGTGTGCATGATGCGCTCATGATGGTGCCTGACCTTCGCGAAGCCCTTATCAAGGCGCTCCAGGCTCTGGAACTCTACGAGGTGTCCATGGCAAAACACCGTCTTTGCTCCAGCCCCTTGTTCGTGAACGAGATCACGTTCGACGAGGATGATAAGCTCATAGATGATGGTGACCACAACCGGCCATTGTATGTGGAAGGTAATATTGGTGTTGCACATCTTCGCAGGATCCTCATAGACCCAGGGTCTGGCGTGAACATTCTCCCTCTTTGGAGTTTGACGCGGGCAGGTTTTATGGTGGACGAGTTGGAGGCTACTGACGTGATGATCTGCGGCTTCGACAACCAAGGGAAGCCTACGCTAGGTGCCATTACATTGAAGATCCAGATGTCAACTTTTAGCTTCAAGGTGCGGTTCTTCATCATCGAGGCGAATACCTCCTACTCCGCCCTTCTAGGAAGACCATGGATCCACAAGTACCGCGTCGTTCCATCCACCCTCCATCAATGCCTGAAGTTCCTCGACGCCAGCGGCACACAAAAGCGCATCATCAACAACATATCTCCTTATACGATGCAGGAGTATCACCATGCAGATGCAAAGTACTACTTCCCCGTTGTAGACAACGACCAACAGTTGGGGCGCACAACACCTCCGGTGGATCTCTTGGCCAAACCATGTTTTGGGCCAGTAGCCGAGATGAAGCTTCCCATCATGCCGAGCTCACCTGCCAATGCAAAGGGCTCCTCCACTCGGACCCAGAGGAGCCAAGCCCGTAGGCGGTCATCTTCATCTGTCCGGCACGACTATAGCCCCTCTTCCCAATTGCAGGTAGGGAGCTCTACTTCGACCTCATCTAGAACAGGATCTTCTATGCCTGGTCCGGTGACCCCATTACTATTGAAGGCAAGATTCCCGACGTCAACACCGATCACGTTGAGGTCAGCTACAACAATTTCTCAAGAGGCTACCACTTCTTCATCAACTTTGGTGGGCCGAGAGCCCATTTGTTTAACACTCGGAAGCTCTGCAGGTGCCCAGGAAGTCTCCAAGATGCTAACAGGCGGCAATGATGCGCCACCACCCATCACGCTACGGGCACGCAACCCTCGGAAGGAAGAACCTGCGCCCGTACTGATTGCCGATAGAAGAAGAATAAAAGAAGTGGAGGAAGTCGCAAGGGGAGCTCAAGGCGTACAGCCCCCGTCGCTCTATTTCTCAGTGACTTCCCCATTGGAGGTTTGGGCAATCCCCTGCTTGTCCGGATCTGGAGTCCAGACCATTCTCTACAAAGTCCCACAGGTAAAACAATGCGATTTTGTATTTGAATTTCCCCAAACTTGCAGTGACCCAGAGGAGGTACTAGCGACAATGAAGGCGGAGCCCAAAATGGTTCGTTTGTTGGAAAAGGCCGGGATCACTCTTGGGCGGAACAACAGGATGCCTCCGCCACCCGCCATATGCGAGGAATGGTGGGGACAAGCGGAAGACCTCATCAAGCAAAAAGGCAAAGCTCAACCAAAGTTTGGGCTTGGCTACGACAACCCTGATGCCCCCGGCGATGAGGGGAAGCTCAGCTCCATGCCGGCACCACGAGAACCAGAAGATAGAAGGCGACAGATGCCAGAAGGAGACTTCTACAACACAGGCATGCCTTTTGGGTTGAAGAATGCAGGTGCAACATACCAGCATGCCATGACATGCGTCCTTGGCGATCCGATACACCATGCGATGGAATGTTGTACCTACGACGTCCCTGCCGATGAAGAGGAGGAGCTCGGGGTTGGAACACGAGTCAACTGCCATGCCATGTCCGTCTCATCAAGCGATGAGTCCGACACTTTGTCCGCCATTCCTCATCAACAACACTCTGCCAATGGTGAGCCAAGTGATGCCGAGGAACTTAGCTCCATATCAGCACCACAGGAGTTAGAAGACGGAGGGCAGCCCACTGTCGATGATCTCGTCCAAGTCATCCTTGGAACGGAGGATGACCCACACCCCACTTTTGTTAGCGCCACGCTGACGGAAGAAGAGCGAGAGGACTATCGAAGCTTTTTGATGGAGTACCGAGACTGCTTCGCCTGGAGTTACAAGGAGATGCCAGGTTTGGACCCTCGTGTCGCCACGCACAAGTTGGCGATTGACCCACGATTCCGTCCCATCAAGCAGCAATCACGACGGTTATGTCCAAAACTTGAAGACGATGTCATCACGGAGGTTGACAAGTTAATCGCTTCAGGTTTCATCAAGGAGACGAAGTATCCACGGTGGCTCGCCAATATTGTCCCGGTGGAGAAGAAGAATGGGCAAATATGAATCTGCCAGGACTTCCGCGACCTGAATCGGGCTTGCCCAAAGGATGACTTTCCTCTCCCAATCCCAGAAATCATCATCGACTCCACCACAGGCCATGGCGCACTTTCCTTCATGGATGGCTCGTCAGGCTACAACCAGATCAAGATGGATCCCGATGACGCCATCAACACTGCTTTCAGGACCCCGAAGGGCAACTTCTACTACACCATCATGCCATTCGGACTAAAGAATGCCGGTGCAACATACCAACGTGCTATGACGTGCGTTCTTGGTGATTTGATACATCATTCGGTGGAATGCTATGTTGATGACATGGTAGTCAAAACCAAGGATCGCAAGCGCCACCAGGAGGATCTTCGGGTCGTCTTTGAACGGCTGCATCAACATCAACTCAAGATGAACCCGATGAAGTGTGCCTTTGCTGTTCAGTCAGGCCTCTTCCTCGGTTTTGTCGTTCGTCATTGAGGCATAGAGATCGAGCCTAAGAAGATCAAGGCCATCCTCGACATGCCGCCACCTCAAGATCTCAAGGAGTTGAGGTCATTGCAGGGGAAGCTAGCGTACATCCAGCGCTTCATATCCAACCTCTCCGGACGCATCTAGCCGTTCTCAAGCCTCATGAAGAAAGGAGCTCTGTTCGTGTGGGATAAAGGATGCCAACGTGGATTCGATGAAATCAAAAGGTACCTCCTTAATCCACCCATCTTGCCAGCTCCCGTAAAGGGGCGCCCACTCATCCTATACATTGCAGCGCAGCCTACTTCGATAGGCGCTTTGTTTGCCCAAAACAATGACGAGGGGAAGAAGGTGGCTTGTTATTACTTGAGCCGCACCATGGTGGGGGCTGAGCGAAACTACTCTTCTATAGGGAAGTTGTGCTTGGCCCTAATCTTTGCTTTGAAGAAGCTCGGGCACTACACGTTGAAGCATGAAGTCCAGCTCATCGCGAGGGCGGACCCCGTGAGGTACGTTTTAAGTCAGCCCGCGCTCATGGGGCGACTTGGAAAATGGGCTCTTATCATGATGGAGTTTGACATTACCTTTGTGCCTCAAAAAGCAATCAAGGGTCAAGCCTTGGCAGAATTTCTCGCGGCGCACCCAATTCCAGACGACTCACCTCTCGTCACGGACCTTCCTGATGAGGAGGTTTTCAACGTCAACCTCGACGCGTCGTGGGAGCTCTACTTTGATGGTGCCTCCCGCATGGATGCCGACCCCGATGGTACCCCAAGACGAAGAGCCGGTGCAGGTTTGGTGTTCAAAACGCCGCAAGGAGGGGTGATGTATCACTCATTCTCCCTCCTCAAGGAAGAATGCTCCAACAACGAAGCGGAGTACGAGGCGCTCATCTTCGGCCTCCTCTTGGTGCTCTCCATGGAGGTTCGTTCTTTGCGGGCTTATGGAGACTCTCAACTCATCATCCGTCAAGTCAACGACATCTATGAAGTTCGCAAGCCTGAACTGGTGCCGTACTATGTCGCGGCCCGGAATCTAATGGAAAAATTTCAACATGTTGAAGTGCATCATGTCCCGCGAAGTAGGAATGCGCCTGCTGATGCCTTGGCAAAACTAGCAGCAGCATTGGTGCTTCCAGATAATAAAACAATGCAGGTGAACGTGGAAGAAAGGTGGCTACTCCCGGCTGTCTTGGAGCTCATCCCGGAAGAGTACGAAGTCAATACCGTCATGACGAATGCCGTAGAAGAGGGCGAGTGGCTGCAACCCTTCCTTGACTACTTCAAGCATGGGAGCCTCCCCGATGACCCCGTCTCGAGGCGCCAACTACAACGACGACTCCCTTTCTATCTTTTTGAAGCAGGTGTCCTATACAGGCGTTCACATGGACAGGAGGTCCTACTTCGATGCGTAAACCGAAGTGAAGCCGACAAGATCCTACAGGAGATGCATCATGGAGTCTGCGGCGGGCACCAAGGAGGGGCCAAGATGTATCATAGTATACGTCTAGCAGGATACTACTGGCCCGACATTATGGCAGACTGCCTTCAGGTGGCTAGATCGTGCCACAATTGTCAAGTTCATGGTGATTTCAAGCACAGGCCACCAGTCCCTCTTCACCCTACCATTCCCTCTTGGCCATTCGATGGCTGGGGAATCGACGTCATCGTCCCTATCGACCCTCCATCTTCCAGGGGGCACCGCTTCATCCTCGCCACGACGGACTACTTCTCGAAGTGGGCGGAAGCTGTTCCGTTACGAGAAGTGAAGAGTGACAACGTCATCAACTTCCTAGAGCGAAACATAATATATTGCTTTGGGATACCTCATCGGATCACCTCCAAAAATGGCAAGGCCTTCAAGTCAAACAAGATTTACAGGTTCATGGAGAAGTACAAGATCAAGTGGAACTACTCCACCGGCTACTACCCTCAAGCTAACGGTGCGATCGAGGCTTTCAACAAGATGCTCGGCAAGATACTCAAGAAGACGGTGACAAGGAATCGGAGAGACTGGCATGATCGTCTTTTTTAGTCCTTATGGGCGTACCGTGTCATAGTCCGTACCCCAACACAGGCGACTCCGTTTTCTCTCGTTTACGGGAGTGAGGCAGTCCTACCACTGGAGGTCCAGCTACCCTCTTTGAGGGTGGCTATCCAAGATGAATTCACCCACGATGAACAGGTACAACTGCGGTTTCAGGAGCTCGACGCCCTTGAAGAGGGGCGACTTAATCCCTACAGAACCTGGAGCTTTACCGCCAGAATATGGTGAGAGCTTACGACAAGCTCGTCAAGCAACGCGTCTTTCAAAAAGGCGAGTTGGTTCTCGTGCTCAGGCGACCCATCATCGTGACACACAAGACAAAGGGCAAGTTCGAGCCAAAGTGGGAAGGTCCATACGTCATCGAGCAAGTCTACGACGGGGGAGCATACCAGCTCGTCGATTCTCAGGGAGTCCGACCTATGCCTCCAATCAACGGAAGGTTCCTCAAAAAATATTTTTCTTAAAATTTTGACTTTTTTGTTGCCTTTCGGATTTTCATTGGGGAAACTTTTTCTGTGGGCTTTCGGATCCATGATGCATTCTCCTTAGCATTTCGTGGATATACCTAGTTTTCCCCAATTTTTACGGACTAAGTCCAACAAAAAAATGGCTTTCCCCTATCGCACTACGCTGTGATTGGAGTTTCATCTACCCTAGGACTTGTTGGAGGGCGGCACATTGTGTCGATTTGCAGGTGGAGCGGCTCCTACACCCACAATGCACGACACGTATCAGGTGTATGCTTCCGGAGGCAGCGGAGATGATTACTTGGGAACTTCTGAGTATTGAGACCCCGCGCTCTTCATGTTTCCCGGCATGCCTCGTGTTCACAGAGGCTCGCACTCCAGGGAAGACCGTAGGAAAGGATCATGGAGGGCTGCCTGACCCAACACAAGTTGTTTCGGTGCGTAGTCACATGGCAACCCTGGGGTGCGCTACTTGAAGCCCCAGATAAAGTGCTAGAGGGTTTTTCCTAGTCCACAGAGGTGAACAGTTCCCTTCCAAGTTCCCAAGGTGGGTCCCGAAGAATCCTGGAAGGAGAGTCCCCAAGAAGTTCGAGCTGAATGTCAAAAAAAATGTCCATGAAGTCCGCGACCAATCAATCATCCGTGTGAGCAATCAAGATGAAATTCTGAAAGTACAAGAAGCAAATTCAAGAAAGAAAATCCCAACAGTCCAAGAAGCAATCAAGCGGTCCCAAGCAGTAAGGAACCCACTGGAAGGAAGGCGGGAGGTAGCTGTTCACCACCCCTCAATATGCATGAAGAAAAATCGCCAAGCCGTTGTCCCAAAACCATTTACCCTGAACTTATCACACCCAAGTCTCTGGGTTGATGGGGCATGTGCAGGGGGCATGTTGAGCTGTGGGGGTCCTTAGTATGATGATGGGCTAGAGTATGAATTTCCGTTGCCTCTCGGAAGCACCCCAAAACACGGCGTCTTCATACACGTACACCGAAGCTTATTTAAGTCGTTGAGTTAAAATCGTCAAGGTCTTTCGACGGTTCCCAATGACAAGTCCTTAGGTAGCCTTCTCGGATATCACGCCTATAGCTGGTGTATAACGGGAAAGCCAACATTTTAAAACCTACAAACTTTTTTTCCCTCTCTTTGTCGCCTGTTTGCGTTTGGTGTTTCTAGTTGTGCTCCTCTAGCATCTTTGCAGCCATGGAGAAGCGCTTCCAGTCATCGTCAATGGCATTCTGACGACAAACCACTACATCGAACTACGTCCTGGGTGTTTGGGTGCAGCAATACCCATGCGCCCCTGACAACACCGACGACAGCCCGACAACCAATGGCCTACACCGACACGCACGATGGGTGCCAGAAGGCAACACCGGCGCTCACGAAGGTGGAGTCGATTCGTCTCCGCAACCCCGTCTCCAACAACAATGAAGCGTGGGGGCAACGCCAACCCCTTGATTATTCGTAAGGCCGATGGCGTCCCGGCACACCACCAGAATTGTCACACCATGGATGGTGTGACGGTTTGCTCAATGAAGGGGAGCTATCGACGGTCTACCGATGCCTCACCTACATCAACACAAGGAGATCACGGGAGCAGTGCAACGCGCCAGTGCGGCCAGCGTGAATCTGTGAAACCCTCCAATCAAGTCAGCTGGCGCCGCAGCAGCTAGACGGTCGTGACGAGATTGGTAAATATTTTTTTTCAGGATAAGGCATGATGTTTCACCATGGAATGAAGACGGAATAGGGTTGCTTTTATTGACAGGCATCGTGCCTATTATACGATCCAACGAGCACCCTAAAGACCATCAGGTGTGGATGGACATGCCTACACTAATTTACATCACTATCAATGAATGATCTTCGGGACGACGCTCAATATCACAAACCTCGGGTCAATACCTCTCTAGGCTGCACAAATGTTGACACTCCAATTCGTTACACAGAAAGAAAAATGTTTTCACCAAACTAAGTTCGATTGCTTCACGCTCGAACTTTATTTGGTGAGGGGGCATTTGTTTGACGAAGTTTTGTACTAAAAAGGGGAGGAATTTTCGGGAGTGCAGGATAAACAGGGAAAAGTATACGTACGCACATGGTGGACTAGTGCATGCACAAAATAGTTAATCTCTTGATTGAATCTTGTACGTGGTGCATGGTAATTTTGCCTACGTACCTACATGCATGCATGAGGGCGGCAATATGTACAGCGGAAATAGATGCCTCGGTTATACGTGGCGGCCGCAACGACGGACATACAAATAAGCATATGAACACCCGCACATATGATAGATTGATGGTTATATTTCTTTAGGTCTAGATGTGCATTCGAAAGTGTCGCGGCTGGTGCAAGACAAGTCGAAGCTGTTACATCAAGCATTGGTGGAGTCCAACAAGCCGGAAGGACTGCAGCCTCACCGTTGTTGGAAGCTGATACAACGCAGCTCCATGGCCAGTATGAAGCAAAGACCCGGCGAGTAAAAGTTAAAAAATGAGATATATCACAAAAGCTATCATTTTATTGATCGATGATACAAAAGTTCACTGGGACTAATCAAACTTTGTTCTGGATGAGCTAAGACAAATTATATTTAACTAAGATAGAATCTATTTGAACTAAGTGCAGCTTTTGCAGAGCAGACCATGATCTCTAGTCCGCTCCCTCACTCGGGAGCTTTGTACGCGAGGACTGTAGCGATCTCCGGAAGTGTTCCCCCGGCGGCCAGGAAGGCAGTCGCCTCAGCACGGTGTCTTTCGTACGACTCGGCCACCTTCGAAGAAGTCCGGATGGCATCCTCGTGAGCTTCAAGATGGCGGGAGCTAGAATTCATCATGTCAGCTAGGACGCCTATGCGCTTTTCAGCCAGTGCCGCCATCTCGGTTTCCTTCTCGCAAAGGGCCTTGTACTCCTCGGCAAGCTGTTGATGTTTGCCGGCAAGTGTCTGATGTTCTTCAGCCAACTTCTTTTGTCTGTTGCAAATGGAGGCAAGGTCGGCAAGGCGTCCCTCTAGGCGCGGTCCTTCCTTCTCGAGGCGGCGAAGTCCTTGAGTAATCCCCGCATGAGCTGCATCAAGTTTCTCCAGCAGAGACGACACTTGCGCCGGCGCGGGTGCTGATGTGTGGGAGGTGGCAAGACCACCCTTTCCGCCCAGACGAGCCAACACTGCTTCAAGATGGCGAATCAGAATCTCAAGGTCTGGCGGGACCTCGTTTGCATACGGGATCTTCCACATACTTATCACAGACTCTATTCTAGTTATGGTTAGCTCCTCATTGATCGGCTGCTCCCTTAACGCCTCTTGTATATCTTTGAGTCCTATGGAGATATACTTTGCTGCTGTTCCGGGCGGAAGGACAAGGCTTGGCGTCGAGATGTTGTTAGCTAGAGGGACTTTGAGCTTCTCCAGTAGAGTACTTTCTCCGGCAAGGATGTTCTGGTGTCTCTCAAGTATTGCCTGGAGCTCCTTTGCTTGAGGGGATTAGAAGTCTTCTAATTTAGTTGACTTCTTTGTGACATCTGAAAAAAGAAAGAGAGTCAAAAGAGCATATAAAAAAGATAGACAGAATATGCAAGAGGGCTGGGGTAGTATACACGTACCAAAAGCAGACGATCTTGGCCTATTTATAATCACCCCATCGTTTTTGTTGTTGTTAGCTCCTGGTGACCCTTTTTTGTTTGCTTCAGTGGTCCCAGTTGATGTTGCTAGAGAAGCAGGTTTTGTCACCAGGAAGGTGGATTTGGCTATGAGATCGTTCCCTGCCGCAGTGGAAGAATTCGCAGCTGGATCACTCGCTGATGGTGATGTGTGTTTCGCCGCCAAACTAGACCCAGCTGGAGGTGCCGATTTGGTGACCAGATCGTCTGGGTCCATGCCTTCCATCACCTCGTTTAGGAGTCGCTCCACACCGCGACTCATAGGCACGTGCGGCAACACATCTTCGAGCTTGTCCTACAGGCACACATGATATACGCGGGATTAAAAGAAGAAATACATTCATAAAGTTTTATGTGTTTCTGGTATTATTACTATTTTCTTTACCTCCAGGTTCCCTAGTGGCGGAGCATCGGCGTCAAGGGAGAGGACCGTCTGTCAGAATGTTTGGAGTTGCGGCTGGGTTGATGTCGCGAAGACCGTGGTGCACTCGGCAACGGAGGCGTCAAGCTGTGTATACTCCACACCGCTAGAGCTACCTTTCGACCTGCTCGGCCGTGGGGGAGGAGTCGAGTCACCTTTGCTTTTCTTAGTACCACTCGTCGAACCATCAGCATCTCGACTCCACCCAGACCTCTTTCCCATGGTATCCTGATGACACGGGGGAAGACAGCAAATACAAAATTAGCAGGAGACCAAGAAACACATGTTTTGCTTGCATGTATTCAAGACGTGCATACGTAAAGCAATGCATTGGCTTGTGAAGAGGTAACGAAGCTGTACCTTTTGTTTTTCTTCCAATAGGACGTGTCGTCGACAATGGGCGAATTTGTGTGCTTTGAGACGCTGCCCAGGGTTCATCTTTAAAGGAGCTCATATGATGTTTACATGGCAAGATCCGTGCAAGAGTCCTGGTCGGACGCGTCAAGAAATAGCATCGACCGGGAGCTTTGGTCTGCGTTGAGGATGTAGCTTCCTTGTATAAAAATTGAAAACTGAACTTGCCTTGTAGGAAGATGTCCGAAGGCGACTCATTATTCATCGGAAGAAAGAGTATTATACGTGAGATTTGGTTTATTATCATATGCACGTACCTTATGCATGCATGTTCAAGAAAAAGAAAGTTTGCATGTACGTGGCTAGCTTTGCCTAGACTTGATACATATATATGTATTCGGGTATCTCGGCCGGCCGGCAAGCTTGCCGGTGTACATATACCCAAACACCCGTGCAATACTTGGTTAACTTGCCTTTGGTCTATAACTGAATCAATACAAACGCTAGTTTGGATACATGTATGGGTTTTACGTGTTATTTTCCTTTGTGTTATTAAACATGTATACATGGACATGGCATGTTCTGATCTCGCGAAGAATCACACGTTCGGTCTGGAGCTAGCTAGCTAGGTATGTTACGATTTGTGTTGCAACCTTGCAGGGCAAGAAGAACGATGGCATAGAAAGGCAAGTTTTAAGATGGAAACCCCAAATATTGAAAGGTTTGCGCCGACGTGCGACCCAAAGGGTTTGACTCCTCCCTATGAATACCAAGGACTTTGGCCCCCAGAAGGGACAACTCACACGAAAGGAGAACTCACGCACGCCCAGAACCCATCCGGCCGCAACATCACCTCACGCATCCATCCGGCCGGCTTGTACAAGTGCAACGGATCCCGGCGGCAGCAACATGAACATGAAGCTCACGTTCCCCTATGGTGAGATGATTGTCTAATTTTTCTTTCTTCTGTTTCTTCCTCACATCCAGCATGCATGCACCATACATGGAGAGTACGGAGAGTATGTACCCGATCCCGCTGTCGTCGTCGGAGGCGATTTCACCGGACCAGGAGTCTACACCGACACCGTCAGACTATGTCTATGTCAAGCTCTTCGTCTTCAAGCGTCGTGTTCTTGGTTGAAGATGACCCAGGAGCAGCCGGAGCTCGCCAACGACGCAGCCCAACCGCTAGCCCTGGTGCTCCACTACGGCGGCCTACCTGGCCCCGACGAACAGGTCGCGACGCACAGATCATGGCGAACAGGTCTCGATGAACAGGTCCATGATGTTCCAATCATGGTGTACAGGCTCCGATGCACCGGTCCTCGGCGAACAGGTCACTGGTGCACAGGTCCATGGTGCCCTGAACAGGTCTCGCGCCTTGCTTCCCAGAGAAGATGACATGGCGGAACCGGAGCTCGCGACGATGTAAACCAAGACAAGTCCATGACGAACAGGTCTCTCCGGTGCACAGGTCCATGGCGTTACGATCACGGTGCACAGGTCCATGGCGTTACGATCACGGTGGACAGGTCCATGGCGCCCCGGACAGGTCTCGCGCCTTGCTTCTTGGAGGGGACGATGTGGCGGAACCGGTGCTCACAACGATGCAGCCCGAGACCGGTCCCACCTATGAAAGCGCACCCACCATCGCGTACAGGTCTCGGCGTGCTACTTGTCTCGGTAAACCACCGAATACGGCGTTTTGCCGAGACGAGGCACCCACCATGGCAGACAGGTCCTCGACGTATAGGACTCGATGTACAGGTTCATGGCGTCCCCGACGTATGGGTCCCCTTTCGGTGTAGCACCCACCCAAGACAATGAAACCTCTACAGCATCTCTTCACGAGTTCGCCGAGTGGCATCCTTGACAAAACGGACTGCCATAGACTTGGCGTTCAATCAAGTGAGACACACCTATCACGGCGCATAGGTCATTGGTGAACAGCTTCCGGCGTACAGGTCCACGGCGTCGCCGGTGTACAGTTCCCCTTTCTATGGCCATGTGAGGTGGCATCCTTTTTCTTGGCGGACCGCCGTAAACTCGGCGTCCAACCGAGACGAGGTGCCAACCACACCGGCATTGCCGATATGAGCGAGCGTTGCACCGACGCTGGTCTCCACAAAACAATACTCCCGCGAGGCAACCCCTTGCGTACCCCGACGAAGCCGCATATTGTCAAGAAGTCCGAGCGAAGTAGGATCCATGCTACTTCAACACCGACCACATCAACGTTGTCAAGACCGACGAGGCACGACGGCGAGGGCGAACGTGGCCAACACAAAGCCATGTTTTGTGTGGCACGTGTACCGACGAGGACACGGGCTTTGCCGCCGCCCGCATCACACACACACACACACCAACATCATCATGCATGGAGAACGTGAAGCGAAGAAGACGAAGACGACCACACGGCTTAATCGGAGGTATCTCGCGGAGCAACCCGCGGGAGTAATTAACCGGGAGCTTTTCGAGGCCCCGGGAACCAGGAGACCGCACATCGCCATAGTCAGGCAGGCCGCGCTAGTAGGCCACAGAGCGCATATCGGGAATTGTATTTGTTATCCTTGTGATTAATAAGATACTGTCCCCATCTCTTTGTTTTCATTGTGTACCACGGTACACTGGCACGCCCGCATTTTTTTTCCTTTTTCCCCGGCGCATGAGAGAAATCCATACTCCTGCTCTTCCCTTCTCCCGAAGTGCACAATAAGATTTTTCTCGTGTCAAACATTGAGAGTAATAGCGATGGCACTAATTTATTCCTTCTTTGTAACTTATCTTTTTGGGACAATTGGATTTTTACCCCTAGTTGGTTCCTACCTACGGGTTTTGCCCTTACTTTTCGAGCTTGCTCAGTTTTGCCCTTACTTTTTCCATCGAGGTCCCTCGAATGCCCTTTGACCGTTTGACCAAAACTTTGAAAATTCATAACTAATTCATACGAACTCAAAAAAATGCAAATAAGATATCAAAATGTTCAGATAAAAATTACCTTTATGGGCATATCATTTGCATTCAGGACAAAAGCATCATTTAAACTACCCGAGGTAATTAATGTTATTAACATTATTATAAATAAATAGGTATAAATAATATTTTTTTCATGAATAAAAATTACATCAAATGTAGGTGATGTTTTCTGAACATCCTGATAACTTATTTGCATTTTTCTGAGTTTGTATCAACTTGTTATGAATGTTCTAACGACTTTGACCATTATTTGGAAACTTCATACAAGTTGATACGAAGTCAGGAAAATGCAAATAAGGTATCAGGATGTTCAGAAAACATCACCTACGTTTGCATATAATTTTTATTCACGAAGAATATATTGTTTATACCTATTTATTTTTAATAATGTTAATAACATTAATTACCACAGGTAGTTTAAACGATGCTTTTGTCCTGAATGCAAATGATATGCCCATAAAGGTAATGTTTATCTGAATATTTTGATATCTTATTTGCATTTTTCTGAGTTCATATGAATTAGTTATGAATTTTCAAAGTTTTGGTCAAACGGTCAAAGGGCATTCGAGGGACCTTGATGGAAAAAGTAAGGGCAAAACTGAGCAAGCTCGAAAAGTAAGGGCAAAACCCGTGGGTGGTAACCAACTAGGGGTAAAAATGCAATTGTCCCTATCTTTTTTGTAAATTCTACTAGTATATGTTTGTTCTTGCATATCTAAAACAAGTGCAATTTATGTGTAAATTATGTGCAAATTTATCATGATTTTTTCATTCATTTCTTCTTAAATGGTGGTACAAATGCCACTACTTCATTATGTTTTACAAAATGTTATTTTTATTTTTGTTTGTTTAAATAATTATACACACAACTACTATACAACATGTGTGTAAATTATAGTAGAGTGCGAAACTGCAATATTATAGGTACCTTTTTTTGGCATGAAAGTGCAATTTCAGTGCAAACTTGTGTGCAATTTTTTCTCCTTTTCTTTTTTCTTAAAGGGGCTCATTATTCCCTAGAAAACTTCATTATTTTGATTTTGTTTTTTTTCTTCTTAAAGGGTTTTATTCTTCCATAGAAAACTTCATTTTTTGATTTTGTTTCTGTTATTATTTATTTTATTTTCTTTCTTTAGAAGCAATACCGATATCATTGCACTATTGTGTGTTTTTTCTGCATATTATAAAATTCCAATTTATGTATAAATGTGTGCAAATTTTGTCATTTTTATTTTCTTCTTCTTAAAAGGGAATACTAATGCCACTAATTCATTATTTCTTAGACAACTTCTTTTTCTTTTTCTTCATGTGTAAGTATACATGCAAGCACTATACAATATGTGTGCAAACTATACTTGACTGCGAAAAATGCACTATTATATGTTTATTCTTTGCGTATTACTCCCTCCGCAAAGAATTATACTCCCTCCGTTCCAAAATAAGTGTCTCAAGCTTAGTACATACTAACTCTAGTACAAAGTTGTACTAAGCTTGAGACATTTATTTTGGGACGGAGGAAGTATTTCTTTACGGAGGGAGTACCAAAAGTGTGATTCAAATGTAATGTTATGTGCAAGTTTTTTTTAAACTTTCTTGGGCAATACCAATGTGACTAATATATTCTTGCTTAGAAAACTTTATAATATTGATTTTGTCAATTTTTATATCATATACAATTACTGAAAACTTATGAAAAATGTGTGTGTACTAATGTGTAATTCATGTACTCATTCCCATCCACCAAAATGCATGCATATACGTGGGACACACTATCATAAATGCATGTCATGCAAACAGTAGCTTGAACATGCATGCATGTACTCATGGCCAGGCCAAGCGTTGCCACATACGTATAAAAGGGCAAGTGACTGACCTAAAAAATAGAATCAGTCGACTGGCACGTAGCCAGGCCCGGACGACGCACAGGCAGAGAGAGTAGAGTAGAGTAGAGAGACAGATATCGCTATATCAGACCCCGTGCTCCCACCGCTGTACACACCGGGGATATATGGGGAGTTGTCCGAAATACTCCATGGCGTACGTCCAGCCAGCCACGGAGTTCTCCGAAATGCATGCGTTGTCACGGCGTCCAGCTAGCTTCTTCGAGGCCCGTGCGAAAACGACGTGCCCCGATCGAGGATTTTCCACGGGGAGCTAGCGTGCGATCGATCATGGACAGACCGCGGTGCTCGTGTTAATTGGGTTTCGCCGTCGGCGTCTCATCACTACTCCCACAGCGATCGATCGCGCACGAAACGTACCAGCGCTCGCGGAAGGATCGCCGCCTTCTTTTTATTTGCTGCTGTTGCGGGTGGCCCGGGACCGACGGCGACGTGCGGCGGCAAATGGCGACCCGCGGGCGTCACCTACGTACGCAGCCTGTTCGGCTGCTCCAGTACCACCACCACCACCACCACCTCGACCAGTGACGTGAGGGCGCCGGCGGCGAGAGCGTGAGACGGCTGGCCGGCTGGCCGGCCGGCCGGCTCCATAGTCGATACTGCTCCAGGGTACGTATATTATTATTACCTCTTTGGTCATGTATAATTGGGAACAGAAACAATGCGGTGGCGTGCGTGGTGACCAGTCCGGCAGTCCGGGGCCCCGACCATCTCCTTCCCAGGTCGTGTCACCACAAGCTGAAACAAACGTGTGGAATCGTCCGCTTCGGCGTCGTTGCCTCGACCGTCGCTCTCACTCGTCCCCGTCCCGCTTTTAATTCTCGAGAGGCCTGCCTATTTGTATACAGGAAGCTGGCTGGATGGATCGGATCATGCATGGCATGATCGATGGATCCTTCATCCAGGGACGACGTCCTGCTGCGAACGTTCTCATCTTCCGCATTTAAACTCTCGGGGCCTCGTATGTATCCACGACGTTTCCGATCGAGCAAATTGTGCTTTCTGCTAGTGGCGCCAGAGTCAACATCCGGAAAGGGAAAGGGTGTGTGGATTCGGATATTATAATATATTTTTTGTTTCAAAATAAGTGTCTTAACATTAGTATAATTTTATACTAAAGTTAATATAAAGTTGAGACATTTATTTTAAAACGGAGAAAATACTTTCTCTTATGTAATGTTTTTTTTTAGTGTGGGTACTAATCGTGTGATCCGTTCTAATGCTGGCCTAAGGGCTAGCTAGGACTTTGCTAGCCTTATGGAAGGATTCTCACACGATATTTTTTACCGACTGATGTGTGAACTTAGAGCAACTCCAACGGGCTGATCCAAATGGACGGCGCATTTGTCCGTTTTGTCCGTTTGAGTCGGCCGCCCGCCCGGCGTCCGTCCAGTTTTGTATTTGGGTCGGCAGTGCGCCCAACGCGTCGACCCATTTCATGTCCGCATTCAACTTAAAAAAAAGGCCCGCGGGCGATCATGCCAGCGGCCATGTCTCATGCCGGCATCATGCCAGCGCCGGCATACAATGCCGGCTTCAGAAAATATCATCACAGGTTCATGCTGGCGCACTCGCCAGCCGACCGGCACACATGCCAGCACACAAAAAGGATGAGGCTTGAGTTCGACCACGCCATCGCGGCTCCCGTGGTCATGCCGGCACACCTGCGGCATACAAAAAAGATGGTGCTCGCCGCCTTAGATCACTCGTCGTCGAACTTGAGCATGTCGGCCTGCATCTTCTCGAACCATGGCCTCTTCCTTGGTGATGCGGTGTTGAGATCCACCTTCATGATCTCCACCCCGGTCATCATGCTCGCGAGAGCCATTTCTTTCGCCTTGGTCTTGGCGTTGGCGGCCTCGATCTCAAGCATCTTGGCTTGCTTCTCCGCATCTAGCTCGAACATCTTGGCTTGCTTCTCGGCGTCCAGGTCAAGCCTCCTCCTTTGGATCTCCATGAAAGCGTCCATTTGCTCCGCGTTGAAACGTCGGCGCTCCTCCTCTCTTGAGTCCTTTTTGTTCATCATGCTGTCCACGCTTGCGATCAAAGCGTTGGTGGCCGCATCTCGCTTGTTCTCTTTTTTGGAGTTGGTCTTCCCCCGCGGCCGTGCCGGCTCGCCCTCCCCAAAATCCTCCACGACTTTCTTCCCCCACACGACTTGAGTGCGGCATATTGCGCCTTGAACTTCTCCTCGTCCTTGATGACCCGATAGCAATGGGAGAGGTTGAAGCACTTGCCATTGTGTTGCACCTTGAATGCCTCCAAAGTTTGAAATGCCTACAAAATGTTTCCATGCAGGCATATGGGCAAGTGATATGCATATGAACACGCAAAAGATGAACTTGATGACACAGAAGAGGGCGGCTTGCTAGCATACCATGTCTTGCATGCCGATGCCGCTCACGGGGCGGGCCTTGACGCTCTCAAGAGTGGCGCAAAACTTGTTGCACTCTTGTTGGATCACCCTTCACCGCTTGGAAATGGAGACCCATCTGCGCGTGCTCACAAATTGGTACGGCGGAAACTTCTTGCGCTCATGAAACTCTCGGTGGACACGAATCCAAAAGGTTGAATACTTTTGCTCGGCGCCCGTCTTGGGGTCTTGTCCAATGTCTCGCCAACACTCGCAAAGAAGCTTGTCCTCGGCCGCCGTGTACGCCTTCGTACGCTTGCTCTTGCGCTTCGGCTTAGGACCGGCGGCTTGGTTGGCGAGCTCGTCCTCGAACAAAGGCTCCACGTCTATGTCGCACTCGTCCTCTTCCTCTAGCCCGTAGTCGTCCGGGAACTCGTGGTCGAGGGGGAAGCCGTCCAGGTCGATGCCGACCTGATCACGCATGAAGGACGCCTGGTCGGGATCATAGCCAGCGGCCGGCGTGAACGCCCCGCGGCCGTCCTGGCTTTGTGTCTCATCGGCATCGTAGCCAGTGGCCGGCACACCGCCCTCGAAGATGAGGTTCTGCATGTAGTCCTCGTCGGCTTGCGGCATGTCCTCAAACAGGTTGCGGGCGTCCGGGAGCACGTCGGCCGGCGTCTGCCGCGCGCGTTTCCTCACGCCGCTGGATGACGAGCCACCGGCCACCGGGGTGGGGTTGAGGTCGATGGGTGCGGGCGCGGGCGCGGGCGTGGAAGGCGCGATCACGCTCACTTCGGGTGAGCACTCCCCGGAGAGACGGGAGGCCTGCGGGTAAATGTGGAAGCCGGGGATCGGGTTGCAAGCTGATCCGCGGGACGAGTCGGGCAACACCATCCAAGGAAACGCTGACGAGCCGGTGCTGGCCGCGGCGACGACGGCTTGGACGAGGCCGTGCTGGCGGGTTTAACCCTAGCAGGTAGAGTGCCTCCCTCGTTGCCGCCGCGACGCGGGCGTTGGTGGCTTCCTGCTGCGCGGCGGCGACGACGACGGCCTGAGCGGCGGCCTCATTCCTCGCGTCCGCGGCGTACCTCCGGCCCTTCCTCTTGGCCGACTCGCGTGCCCGCTGTTCGGGCGTCAGCGCCTTCTTTGGCTTGGTCGTGGCGGCCGTCTTGCGCGGGGCACGAGGCTTGCCCTTCCCGGCGGGGACGGCGGCGCCGGACGAGGCGAGGGAGGCGAGTCCGGCGGCTGCGTCGATGGCGTCGTCCATGGCTGGTTGAGGCGGGAGCGAGCGCGCGCAGGCAGGAGCGTTTTGGGGGGAAATGGGGGAAAATGGTGGTGGCTGCCACCGACCGGCGGGTCAGGGGAGAGGAGTAGGCGCGTGCGCGTGCGTCCGTCTCGTGTCCGCACGGACGCAAATCCGGCTCAAAAATGGGCCGGAAATGGGTCGCCATGTGAACGTTAAGCGGACACACGTCCGTTTGGGTCGGCGCGTTAGGTCGCCTTTTCTGTCCGCGCCGACCCAAACGGACGGCGGCTGACGAAATGGGTCGCCCCATTGAAGTTGCTCTTATGGTTGGAGAAGATTAGGGAGGAGGGGGACCCACCCCTGAACATCAAGGATGGTGAGAAAGGTGTTCGTAAAGTCAATCTGTGTGAGTCTTTCTATAAGTGTAGCATTTTTGGGGCTAGCTAGCCGGCTAGCCCAGTTACATGAATCCTCGCACGGCCGTTCGTACTAGCACAACCTTTTTCTTATTTTCTTTTTTGGAATCTGCCAAGCTTTATTGATAAACAGAAATAAACATTGGATACATACATCATGTGGTTGTCCTAGCATGTTATGACCTTGATCAAGAGAATGTGAAAACTCGGCAACATTGTGGGCCTCGATGTAGGTGGCCGGGCCTTCGAAGGCAAATCTGTATATACTAATCACCCATGATCATTGATCAATAAAGCCGTTCATATCGTGCATGTGGTCTGTAGGCCGATTCTCTCTGTGAAGACTATATCTCGCTTATAGAGGGTATAGCGTCCCGTCTCGTCTCAAGGATTTCCCCCACATGTAGCTACTGGGCTGGTCCATTTTCGTGTTTTCTTTTTGGTCTCTGGCTCTCCATTGAGATGCGTGTAGTTTTATCTAATTTTTTCCCTTCTTTTTTCACTCGTTTTCTACGTTTCATTAACTGTTTTATTTGTTTTTTCACTAGGTTTCTTCGTTTTTTCTCGCTTTTCACTGTTTTTTCTTTTCATTCTTTCTTTGTTTTTGCACCAATTTCTTTGTTTTTCTCTTACTTTTCATTGTTTCTTATTTTCTTTCTTTTTTATTGTTCTTTGTTGATTTTTATTAGTTTTTCTTTTTTTAACACATGTCTAATTTCTGTAGTCCACAATATACATTTTTAGTGTGCACGTGAAATAGTTTTTTGATAGACGTTGAACATTCTCCAAATACATGATGTACACCTTTTTAATATATGGTTTTGAAAACCTTTCTACATGGTCAATATTTTTCAAATACACATCGAATTTTTAATGGCAATAAAACATTTTTCTAATAATGCAAACATTTTTAACATTGTATAAACATTTTTAGGAAGCACATGAATATTGCTTTTAAAATGTCATGTACTTATTTTTAATGGAAATACGCATTATTTAACCTATGCAGACATTTTATTACATTGCATAACCATTTTTATGTCCATGTTGAATATTTTTTCAAATTCATGATTACTATTTCAAATATATATTCTGATGTCAACTTTTTTTAATATATATTTTACATTTACATATACACCAGTAACATTTTTTATATACATGTTTAACATTTTTGCGTATACATCATTAACATATTCTACATCTTATTTCATGGCTATTGATATGGACATCACTGATGATGTAAACTTCAACCGGTAGGCAAACTTGTCGATCATAACTTTGTATGACTCTCATTCATCTTTTGATCTTTGTGCTCCGAGCTCCGAACGATTCTGCTAGAACTTCAAGATAATCGAGTGTTTCTGCTTGTGAGGTCTAACCTTCACCGGGCCAAAACCACATAATCCGTTTGTACTCATGTGGATATGACATACTTCGAAAAGCTATATTGTAGACGGTTGCTACACTGGGAAGAGCACTAACAACTTGATATTTTCTGTGAGAGATCACCCTAATAATCGACTATCTCAATCAAAAAGTTGCAATAAAAAATGGATAAACATCTTAGGTAATTCATAATAATATGATATGTTACAGCCCTTGGCGCCGGGAAGCCTTCCTGGTCTCTTGAATCTTCAGTCGAAATGTCGCCATGGCGGCAGAAAAATCGTTGCCGTGGCAGCCATTTCAGAAACGATGTCGTGGTAGCAATTTCAGAAATCGTTGTCATGGTGGCCGTTTCAAAAATGTTGTTGTGGCCTCAAATTTAGAAAATGCTGTCGTGGCAGCCATTTCAAAAACGTTGTTGTGGCACAAGAATTCCTACCCTTTTCCTCCTGTGTCTTGATGAAGCCTCTTGCTTCTGGGTCCTCCGTAGAACGTTTGTCACTCCCTCGCTAAAATAAAATAATGAGGTTTGACACGTAGGTCATTAAAGTGACAATCCCTTGGCTTAAACCATCATGTTGTATGGTGACCGCGCAGGTCACTTAATGTTACATTGATAACACGCAAGTATAGGGGATCGCAACAACTTTCGAGGGTAGAGTATTCAACCCAAATTTATTGATTTGACACAAGGGGAGCCAAAGAATATTCTTGAGTATTAGCAGTTGAGTTGTCAATTCAACCACACCTGGATAACTTAGTATCTTCAGCAAAATGTTTAGTAGCAAAAGTGGTATGATAATAAGGCCCTGTTTGGTTCGGCTGTTGATTTCTAAAAGCAGTTGTGAAAAATCTGCTGTGAAAAAACAGCTGTGAAAAATCTGATGTGAAAAAGATGTAGGTCATTTGGCAAACCAGCTGATACAGCTTTTACAGATTTTGGCCCGCAGCGGAATCAGATTTTGGAAAGCACGTCCTGGGCTGCTTCCACTTTTGGTTCAGATTTTGGCAGCGGATTTCTGGAATCGGATTCTGCTGGGTTCGCCCTTTGGTTCAGATTCTGCTGCGCGGCAGCGGAATCCATCGATAAAAGCTGAACCAAACAGGGCCTAAAGGTAACGGTAGCAAAAGTAAAGATAAATGTTTTTGGATTTTTGTAGTAGTTGTAACAGTAGCAACGGAAAAGTAAATAAGCGGAGAACAATATATGAAAAGCTCGTAGGCAATGGATCAGTGATGGATAATTATGCTGGATGCGATTCCTCATGCAATAGTTATAACATAGGGTGATATAGAACTAGCTCTAATTCATCAATGTAATGTAGGCATGAATTCCGTAAATAGTCATACGTGCTTATGGAAAAGAACTTGCATGACATCTTTTGTCCTACCCTCCCGTGGAAGCGGGGTCCTTACGGGAACTAAGGGATATTAAGGCCTCCTTTTAATAGAGAACCGGAACAAAGCATTAACACATAGTGAATACATGAACTCCTCAAACTACGGTCATCACCGAGAAGTATCCCGATTATTGTCACTTCGGGGTTGCCGAATCATAACACATAATATGTGACTATAGACTTGCAAGATAGGATCAAGAACACATATATATTCATGAAAACATAATAGGTTCAGATCTGAAATCATGGCACTCAGGCCCTAGTGACAAGCATTAAGCATAGCAAAGTCATAGCAACTTCAATCTCAGAACATAGTGGATACTAGGGATCAAACCCTAACAAAACTAACTTGATTACATGGTAAATCTCATCCAACCCATCACCGTCCAGCAAGCCTATGATGGAATTACTCACGCACGACGTTGAGCATCATGAAATTGGTGATGGAGGATAGTTGGTGATGACGACGGCGACGAATCCCCCTCTCCGGAGCCCCGAACGGACTCCAGATTTGCCCTCCCGAGAGAGATTAGGGCTTGGCGGCGGCTCCGTGTCGTGAAACGCGATGAAACTTTCTCTCTGATTTTTTTCTCCCCGAGACGGTATATATGGAGTTGGAGTTGAGGTCGGGAGGTGTCCAGGGGGCCCACGAGATAGGGGGCCGCGCCCTAGGGGGGGCGCGCCCCCTTGTCTCATGGACATGCCGTGGGCCCCCTGGCACTAATTCTTTTGCCAAAAATTCTTATTAAATCTGAAAAGTGCCTCCGTGGATTTCCAGGACATTCCGAGAACTTTTCTTTTCTACACATAAAACAACATCATGGCAGTTCTGCTGAAAACAGCGTCAGTCCGGGTTAGTTTCATTTAAATCATGCAAGTTAGAGTCCAAAACAAGGGCAAAAGTGTTTAGAGAAGTAGATACGTTGGAGACGTATCAACTCCCCCAAGCTTAAACCTTTGCTTGTCCTCAAGCAATTCAGTTGATAAACTGAAAGTGATAAAGAAAAACTTTTACAAACTCTGTTTGCTCTTGTTGTTGTAACATGAAAAGCCAGCATTCAAGTTTCACCAAATATTATGAATTAACCATACTAACAATAACACATAGGTCTCACAATTACTCATATCAATAACATAGTAAGCTAGCGAGCCATAATAATAAAACTTGGATGACAACACGTTCTCAAAATAATCATAACATGATATAACAAAATGGTATCTCGCTAGCCCTTTCTGAGACCGCAAAACATAAATGCAGAAAACCTTTAAAGATCAAGGACTGACTAAACATTGTAATTCATGGTAAAAGAGAACCAGTCAAGTCATACCCAATATAAACCAATAATAATGAATGCAAATGACAGTGTGCTCTCCAGCGGGTGCTTTTTAATAAGAAGGGTGATGACTCAACATAAAAGTAAATAGATAGGCCCTTCGCAGAGGGAAGCAGGGATTTGTAGAGGTGCTAGAGCTCGATTTTAAAATAGAGATTGAATAACATTTTGAGCGGCATACTTTCGCTGTCAACGCAACAACTATGAGATGGCTGTATCTTTCATACTACATGCATTATAGGCAGTTCCCAAACAGAATGGTAAAGGTTTATACTCCCCCAACCACCAACAAGCATCAATCCATGGCTTGCTCGAAAACGAGTGCCTCCAACATACAACAACCCTGGGGGAGTTTTGTTTAATTATTTTGATTTGCTTTGATATTTTTGGATCATGGGACTGGGCATCCCGGTTACCGGCCCTTTCTCGTGAATGAGGAGCGGAGTCCACTCCTCCTGAGAATAACCCACCTAACATGGAAGATATAGGCAGCCCTAGTTGAAACATGAGCTGCTCGAGCATACAAAACAGAATTTCATTTGAAGGTTCAGAGTTTGGCACATACAAATTTACTTGGAACGGTAGGTAAATACCGCATATAGGTAGGTATAGTGGACTCATATGGAACAACTTTGGGGTTTAAGGAGTTTGGATGCACAAGTAGTATTCCCGCTTAGTACAGGTGAAGGCTAGCAAAAGACTGGGAAGCGACCAACTGAGAGAGCGACAACAGTCATAAATATGCATTAAAATTAATTTACACCGAATACAAGCATGAGTAGGATATAATCCACCATGAACATAAATATCATGAAGGCTATGTTGATTTGATTCAACTACATGCGTGAACATGTGCCAAGTCTAGTCACTTAATACATTCAAAGGAGGATACCATCCCATCATACCACATCATAATCATTCTAATAGCATGTTGGCACGCAAGGTAAACCATTATAACTCATAGCTAATCAAGCATGGCACAAGTAACTATAATCTCTAAATGTTTATTTCATAATAGCTGACTCAGGAACGATGAATCATCATATTTACAAAAATAAGAGAGGTCGAGTTTATACCAGCTTTTCTCATCTCAATAAGTCCATCATATATCATCATCATTGCCTTTCACTTGCACGACGGAACGATGTGTATAATAATAAGAGTGCACGTGCATTGGACTAAGCTGGAATCTGCAAGCATTCAACTCAAGAGAGAAGACAAGTAATATGAGCTCTAAATTAAATAAACAATCATGCATATAAGAGCCACTAAGCATTTTCAGTATGGTCTTCTCGACCCCCAAAAGAAAGAAAATAAAATAAAACTATTTACATGGGAAAGCTCCCAACAAGTAAAAGAAGAACGAGAAATCTTTTTGGGTTTTCATTTTAATTTCCACTACAAGCATAGAAATTAAACTAACTAATTTGTTTGGTTTTTCTTAAGGTTTATCAAACACACAAGAAGAAAACTAGAAAAAGAAATTTAAACTAATATGGATAATACAATGAAAGAGTGTGAGCATCGACGACTAGTGTGTGAACATGAATGTAAAGTCGGTGAGAAATACGTACTCCCCCAAGCTTAGGCTTTTGACCTAAGTTGGTCTAATACCAATGACCGCCTAGCTGATATCCATAAGAGTAGCTGGGGTAGTACTGAGATGAAGAGGCGACCGCCTCCTGAGCAGCAGCGTGTTGACGAGCTGCCTCCATTCCCCTCTCATATTCAGTGGCTTCTTCCCTGGTGACAACATATCTTCCTTTTGTCTAATAATCAAAAAGGTAGGGAGCAGGAAGAGTAACAGGGACGACGTTGCGTCTGTTATAGGTTAGTCGATAATGGAGGAATTGTTCATTCCTCTCAAGAAAAGGATGATCAAACATAGCTTCTTTATCCAGATAAACAAGAGGTACAAGCATATCCCCCTCTCGTGGAGCTATATTAAGAAAATTAGCCACACGGGTTGCATAAATTCCTCCAAAGAAATCTCCCCTTTTATTATTATTATTATGCAACCTACGTGCCACTATTGCCCCCAAGTTATAACCTCTATAACCTGACACAGCACTCTTGAGGACACAAAGATCAGGGGCACACATGTGACATACTTCGTCCTTACCATTAATGCATCTACCAATAAAGAGAGCAAATTAATGTATAGCAAGAAAATAAATGCTCCCTATGGTAGCTTGTGTTACGTCCCTAGATTCTCCCACAGTAATACTAGCAAGAAAATCTCTAACTTCAGATTTGGGAGGATCATTAACATTACCCCACTGCAGGAGTCTGCAAGCAGTTGTGAAATCCTCTAAATCCATGGTATAAGATGTATCATAAATATCAAACATAACACCAGGAGAATTACGCGAAGAAATATATTCGAACCTCTGCACAAAGGAATCAGTCAATTGATAATATTGATGACACTTATCTTGTAAGAAATCCTCCAGCTCGGCATTACACACATACGCGTCAAACTCCTCCTTGAAGCCTGCTTCGACCATAAAATCATCGGATGGCCACTCACAAGCCCGTACATTTGCGTCCCTCGGCAAATTAACATCTTGTTCACGTATAGCAATCCTTGGCCCTTTCTTTGCCGAGGAACCACCTTGGTACATTCTTCTAAGCATATTTCTTTTTCTGAAAATTTCTGAAATTTTAGTAACTTTAAAATAAAAGTGAATAAAACTAAACAAGATTGATAGAAACTAATCCTCGGCCCTTTCTTTGCCGAGGAACCACCTTGGTACATTCTTCTAAGCATATTTCTTTTTCTGAAAATTTCTGAAATTTTAGTAACTTCAAAATAAAAGTGAATAAAACTAAACAAGATTGATAGAAACTACTCCTACAAGTGCCTAGAGCCTATATCATGCATTGGAATTGCTTGGGACCTCAAAAATTTAACATGCAAGCTCAAGAACATGGTCACCTATGCAGCAAAAATTTGCAATGAATAAAGCACTAGAACAAAAACTAATTGGACCAATGGAGGAGTCACATACCAAGCAACAATCTCCCAAAGCAGTTTTGCAAATGGAGCTTTGAGCTAAGAGATCGAAAATCGAAGCAAAACGAGCTAGAACTCGGGCTTGAGCTGGATGGGGATTTTTTTGGGTAGAAGATGAAGTGTGTGGGTGCTGGCATAAGTGGAGGGGAGCCACCAGGGGCCCACGAGGCAGGAGGCGCGCCCTAGGGGGGGGGGCCTCCTCTCTCGTGGCTTGGTGGTTGCCCCTCCTGCAGTGTTTTCAGTGCCTAAAATCCTCAAATATTCTAGAAAAAATCATACTAAATTTGCAGGGCATTTGGAGCACTTTTATTTTCGGACTATTTTTTAATGCACGGATAATTTAGAATACAGATGGATAATACTATTTTTGCTTTATTTATTCTAAATAACAGAAAGTAAAAAGAGGATACAGAAGGTTGTGCCTTCTAGTTTCGTCCATCTCGTGATCATCAAAATGAATCCACTAACAAGGTTGATCAAGTCTTGTTAACAAACTCATTCCGAATAACACGGAACCGGAGAAATTTCGAATAACACTAAGTTACCTCAACGGGGATATGAAAATCCCGAACAATAAGAATATCATACTTTTTCTTGACAGTAGGGAGAGGAAATTCAAAACCTCCAAAAATGATAGTTGGAACTTTTTCAATAGAATTGATGCTATGAACTTGAGATTGTTTCCTCGGAAAGGGTACCGTATGCTCATTGCCATTAACATGAAAAGTGACATTGCCTTTGTTGCAATCAATAACAGCCCCTGCAGTATTAAGAAAAGGTCTACCAAGGATAATAGACATACTATCATCCTCGGGAATATCAAGAATAACAAAGTTCGTTAAGATAGTGACATTTGCAACCACAACAGGCACATCCTCACAAATACCAACAGGTATAGCAGTTGATTTATTGGCCATTTGCAAAGATATTTCAGTAGGTGTCAACTTATTCAATTCAAGTCTACGATATAAAGAGAGAGGCATAACACTAACACCGGCTCCAAGATCACATAAAGCAGTTCTAACATAATTTCTTTTAATAGAGCATGGTATAGTTGGTGCACCCGGATCTCCAAGTTTCTTTGGTATTCCACCCTTAAAAGTGTAATTAGCAAGCATGGTGGAAATTTCAGCTTTCGGTATCTTTCTTTTATTTGTGATGATATCCTTCATATACTTAGCATAAGGATTTACTTTCAGCATATCAGTTAAGCGCATACGTAAGAAAATAGGTCTAATCATTTCAGCAAAGCGCTCAAAATCCTCATCATCCTTTGACTTGGATGGTTTAGGAGGAAAGGGCATGGGTTTCTGAACCCATGGTTCTCTTTCTTTACTGTGCTTCCTAGCAACAAAATCTCTCTTATCATAACGTTGATTCTTTGATGGTGGGTTATCAAGATCAACAACAGGTTCAATTTCTACATCATTATTTTTGCTAGGTTGAGCATCAACATGAACATTATCATTAACATTATCACTAGGTTCATGTTCATCACCTGATTGAGTTTCAGCATCAGAAATAGAAATATCATTGGGATTCTCAGGTGTGTCTACAGTAGGTTCACTAGAAGCATGCAAAGTTCTATCATTTTTCTTCTTCTTCTTTTTAGAAGAAGTAGGTGCCTCTAAATTATTTCTCTAAGAATCTTGCTCGATTCGCTTAGGGTGGCCTTCAGGATACAAAGGTTCCTGAGTCATTCTACCAGTTCTAGTAGCCACTCTAACAGCAAAGTCATTTTTATTATTCAATTCATCAAGCAAATCATTTTGAGCTTTGAGTACTTGCTCAGCTTGAGTAGCAACCATAGAAGCATATTTGCTAACGCGGTGAAGTTCATCTTTAACTCTAGCCAGATTATCACCTACACGTCCTATCTCGAAAGCATTATTCTTTAACTCTCTACCAACATAAGCATTAAAACTTTCTTGTCTAGCCATAAAGTCATCAAATTCATCTAAGCATGGGCTATGAAATTTAGTAGAGGGTACTTCAACTTTATCATACCTATAGAGAGAATTTACCTTTACTACCTGTGACGGGTTAGCAAGACAATGTGGTTCCTCAGGCGGTAAATTAAGACCATGTATTTTTTCAATAGGAGGTAAATTCTTAACATCTTCAACTTTAATGCCTTTTTCTTTCATTGATTTCTTTGCCTCTTGCATATCTTCAGGACTGAGAAATAAAACACCTCTCTTCTTTGGAGTGGGTTTAGGAATAGGCTCAGGAGTTGGCTCAATTGATTCAGGACTTACTTCAGGAATTGGCTCGGGGAGAGTCCAATTATTTTCATTAGTCAACATATTATTCAATAGTATTTCAGCTTCGTTGACCGTTCTTTCCCTGAAAACACAACCAGCACAACTATCCAAGTAGTCCTTGGAAGCATCGGTTAGTCCATTATAAAAGATATCAAGTATTTCATTTTTCTTAAGAGAATGATCAGGCAAAGCATTAAGTAACCGGAGAAGCCTCCCCCAAGCTTGTGGGAGACTCTCTTCTTCGATTTGCACAAAATTATATATTTCCCGCAAGGCAACTTGTTTATTATGAGCAAGGAAATATTTAGCAGAGAAATAATAAATCATATCCTGGGGACTACACACACAACCAGGAGCAAGAGAATTATACCAAGTCTTAGCATCACCCTTTAATGAGATCGGAAATATCTTAAGGATATATAAATAGCGAGACTTCTCATCATTAGTAAACAGGGTAGCTATATCATTCAACTTGGTAAGATGTGCCACAACAGTTTCAGATTCAAGGCCATAAAAAGGATCAGATTCAACTAAAGTAATAATATCAGGATCAACAGAGAATTCATAATCCTTATCAGTAACACAGATAGGTGAAGTAGCAAAAGCAGGATCGAGTTTCATTCTAGCATTAAGAGACTGTTGCTTCCATTTAGCTAATAATTTCTTAAGATCATTTCTATCATTGCAAGCAAGAATTTCCATAGCAGCTGTTTCATGCATAACATAACCCTTAGGAACAGCAGATAATACATAATCATTGGGAGGACCTTCATCATCACTATCATCAGTAATAGGATCTTCAGTAATTTCATTCCCCCTAAATCTAGCAAGTTGTTCATCAAGAAATTCACCTAATGGCAAAGTAGTATCACGCACAGAAGTAGTTTCATCATGCATAGCAGAAGTGGCATCATCAATAACATGCGACATATCAGAATTCATAGCAGTAGTAGGTTTAGGTGTCGCAAGCTTACTAATAACGGAAGGAGAATCTAGTGCAGAGCTAGATGGCAGTTCCTTACCTCCCCTCGTAGTTGAGGGCAAAATAGTAGTTCGATCTTCTTTCAAGTTCTTCATAGTAATCAACAGATATAAATCCCAAGTGACTCAGAGAATAGAGCTATGCTCCCCGGCAACGGCGCCAGAAATTAGTCTTGATAACCCACAAGTATAGGGGATCGCAACAGCTTTCGAGGATAGAGTATTCAACCCAAATTTATTGATTCGACACAAGGGGAGCCAAAGAATATTCTTGAGTATTAGAAGTTGAGTTGTCAATTCAACCACACCTGAATAACTTAGTATCTTCAGCAAAGTGTTTAGTAGCAAAAGTGGTATGATAATAAAGGTAACGGTAGCAAAAGTAAAGGTAAATGTTTTTGGGTTTTTGTAGTAGTTGTAACAGTAGCAACAGAAAAGTAAATAAGCGGAGAACAATATATGAAAAGCTCATAGGCAATGGATCAGTGATGGATAATTATGCCGGATGCGATTCCTCATGCAATAGTTATAACATAGGATGATATAGAACTAGCTCCAATTCATCAATGTAATGTAGGCATGTATTCCGTAAATAGTCTTACGTGCTTATGGAAAAGAACTTGCATGACATCTTTTGTCCTACCCTCCCGTGGAAGCGGGGTCCTTACGGGAACTAAGGGATATTAAGGACTCCTTTTAATAGAGAACCGGAACAAAGCATTAACACATAGTGAATACATGAACTCCTCAAACTACGGTCATCACCGAGAAGTATTCCGATTATTGTCACTTCGGGGTTGTCGGATCATCACACATAATAGGTGACTATAGACTTGCAAGATATGATCAAGAACACACATATATTCATGAAAACATAATAGGTTCAGATCTGAAATCATGGCACTCGGGCCCTAGTGACAAGCATTAAGCATAGCAAAGTCATAGCACCATCAATCTCAGAACATAGTGGATACTAGGGATCAAACCCTAACAAAACTAACTTGATTACATGGTAAATTCATCCAAACCATCACCGTCCAGCAAGCCTACGATAGAATTACTCACGCACGGCGGTGAGCATCATGAAATTGGTGATGGACGATGGTTGGTGATGACGACGGTGACGAATCCCCCTCTCCGGAGCCCCGAACGGACTCGAGATCAGCCCTCCCGAGAGAGATTAGGGCTTGGCGGCGGCTCCGTGTCGTGAAACGCGATGAAACTTTCTCTCTAATTTTTTTTCTCCCCAAGACGGTATATATGGAGTTGGAGTTGAGGTCGGGAGGTGTCCAGGGGGCCCACGAGATAGGGGGCCGCGCCCTAGGGGGGGCGCCCCCTGTCTCGTGGACAGGCCGTGGGCCCCCTGGCACTAATTCTTTCGCCAAAAATTCTTATTAAATCTGAAAAGTGCCTCCGTGGATTTCCAAGACATTCCGAGAACTTTTCTTTTCTACACATAAAACAACATCATGGCAGTTTTGCTGAAAACAACGTCAGTCCGGGTTAGTTTCATTCAAATCATGCAAGTTAGAGTCCAAAACAAAGGCAATAGTGTTTGGAAAAGTAGATACGTTGGAGACGTATCATACATCATATAACCATCTCATATATAAACTCATTATCATAACGAAGGCTATATCACATCACATGCTTTCTGCAAAACCAAGTTAGACGTCCTCTAATTAGTTTGGCAAATTTTTAATTACATGGCTTCTAGGGTTTTCAGACAACTCTAGCTACCTATGTCCACCATTAAGGCGATAATTCTTATTGCTAGATTAACTTTCTGGGTGCGTGAGGGAAGAGACTTAATTAAAAATCTCTAGCCCCACACAAAAATTTTTCAATGCGTGTGACCTCCTACAAGATCGAACATCTTCATTAACCTCTCGTGTTTGCGACAGTTCACCAGTCTTCACTATGATGAAGCCCAAAGAACTGTTAGCAGATCGTCGACAACCAGAGTCGATCTATTTTCAGAACTTTGTACAAAGCTACATCATGCCGTCAATGAACTGAACCGAAGCAACACTCGAGGGAAGTGAAAACAAGAACATCAAACCCTCACATCCACATGTGGTCTAGATCAAAACCTACATCTACTCATAGAACCGCTCATGATGCCACAGATGAGAAATGCAGTAGAAAATAAAAAAATTCGTCCTATGATCAAACACAGAACACTATAAAGATGCATTGGCGGTTAGACCGTTACAAACTCCGAGTTGCAGTGGAAGAAGAGTCGGTGTATATCGTACTATTGAAGTCCCTCGAACCGTCCACGGCGATCCCCGAACCAACCACGATGATCCCTCGAACAAAAGACCGAAAGCATGACTTCTCTACAATTTGCAAGCGTTCAAGCTTCACGATCCGGCAACGCTTTACCGTCCAGAGCTAATCATCCCCGAAGATTAGAGGGAGAATATTATAGCCACACGGGGCCTCTAATTATGAGGATTAAGGAGAACTAGATCTAACTTTAATTGGATCAACTAGAAATGGAACTAGAGAACTAGAGGAAGCTCAAAAAACTTGTATCTACAAAGTCCAAAATCCTCTTGTATATATAGGTTGAAGGGAGAGGGAGGGGTGGCTAACTTTAGGAGGGGTTTCTTCCCTTCCCTTGTGCCGACCTAGGGGCTGGTGGAGTCCAACTCCACCTCCCCAATTCGGCCTCCCCTTTGGGTGCCTCCACTAATGGGCCATAGGGCCTATTAACTCTCCCCTAATAGGCCTTTTCTTATTTTCTTTAGCACATGGACTATAAATAAATTCCAGGGGCCTCCTAAGCCCTTTATTATTTATATTTAAGTCCTCAAATTTTTTCTCACCTATATATCAATTCCTGGTATTACCCGGTAAACCCCAAAACTCTTCCGGTTACTCCGAAACGCTTCCGGTTTCTCTCGAAACTATTTCTAATATTAAAGAAACTATTTTGTAAATATTTTCTCATAACTCTTACTCCACTGACACTCAACATATCTTGATTCCCTTAAGCTTGTGCCCATGTAGGTTTGGTAAATCATAGACACGAACAAAGTCCCTTCCGCTCAATGATCAATAGCGAAACCATGGACTTCCATATTGATCCATATGAATACACGAATGATATTCGAGTGAACATTTGGTTATCATGTGGTATTCCCTTTTCTTCGTTATACTTTACAAAAACCCCAGGTGAGATGTATCGGTATCCTCTTAAGTGATTTTCATGCTCACTATACCGGTCTCCTCGCTACCGGTTTTGTTCTTCTTTCTCGTTGACATGTTCTGGCATCCTCGTGACCTAGTTACCCATGTCTGAATAGACGATGATGGATGTCGTCACACTGAGAGGGCCCTAAAAATATCTCTTCATCGTCGGAGGAGCAAATCCCACTCTTGAGCTATTTAGTCCCTTGTCAAACTCTTTGATGTACCTATAAGTTATTGTTATGATCACCATGTTACAATTGACGTTTGAGCAACCCTAAAGTCCATTGTATGGTAAGAAGTGACTACGATACTCTCATGGTCTAAGAAACTAAAGCATATGTTAACTCTCTGTATTATATTGATTGACTTGTGACGATAGCATCTCAAAGTATAACAATCAAGTTGGGCCAATTCAATATGATTGTTCTTCCAACGTCATATTTTCAAAGTTGTTTCGGGACTATCATCACACTTAACGATATCCCAATATCCGGAAAACATGACCACAAACAACACTAGACATAGTCCTAGAGGCGAAACTAGGAATTAGATTTTACTGTTTATCATTCCACACGTGCATATGAGTTTTCCACTGAATTGCATATTCCAAGATCATAGCAGTTATAGCATAGAATATAAACTCTTAATTGTAAACGTCAAAATAAATAATACAATATTATTGCCTATAGGGCATATTTCCAACAATTAGCCCATCGTGTAACAACGATCATAGTTGCAAGGATGAGCATCTCCGGCAACAAGCCTTCCGAATAGTGGTGATCTCAAAAGCACATCCATGTCATTATGAGAGCCATGCAATCCATAAAATGGATGTCAAATCCGTAGATCCTCTAATGCAACTCTCTCAAGAATAATTGTTCGATCTTTGGAATGCCCTTTGTACCGACCTTCCCATCCCGTAGGACAATTCTTTCATGTTCGGTGCATCCAATCGATTGATCCAAGCATCTCTGGTCATCCTCATTCTTCACCCAAACCCAAGAGTCTCGCAATGTCTTCATATTGGGTGCCCTGAAATACTTCGGTTCATAGAGTCAATCATGGCTTGTGTGCATCTTTGAACAACCTCTAGGACTGTATCTTTCCCAATGCGTACATAGTCATCAATGGTGTTGGCCGAACACCCATAGGGAAGCACTCGAACAGCCGTGACACACTTCATTGATGAGCTCACACTTATTTCTCCTCATGCACTCCTCCTTAGTTTAATCCATGGATCATGCTTCTCGATAGCTTTTGCAATGGTGTTGAAGAGACTTCGACGCGTCCGAAATTACCACTGAAAATACTATTCTAATAGGTTGAATTGGGTGTAAAGTAATTCTTGATAATCTTGGCATAGCCTTCTGCTCTATCTCGATTGACATACAAGCGGCCAAACTGCGATCCTAGTCTTGGTTGCCAAAATTACTTGTGAACGATCACGACAGTGATCATTCAAAATCACCATCGTATTCTTCCTCCTCCACGTATCAAGAGTCTTCGAAGAACATCTCCCTTAACCTCTTCATCTACACTATGCAAAATTTCATGTTGGATTTGATTGCAAAACTAGTAAAACACAATGGAAAAAAGCAATGAAAATCTTACATGTGCAATTCATGAACACTTTGTGAACGGAGGAGGTGAGAGCCTCTGCCGACGACATTGAGGTGACGCCGAGGTTGCTGGTGGATGGCTGGGCTGTGGAGTGACCTGCAAGCTCTAAGGAGGAAGATTCTCCTCCAAGTGGTGCTCGTGATCGCTGACTAGGCTCGACGCAGTTGAACTCCCGTTTTCGAAATAACACTAGTGTGGCCATAATGGTGCTCGGCGACATTATGGTCGTCCACCGGTTCTATTTTTGATGAAACCAAGCTCAGCGGTGGCCTTTTTCACCCACGAGAGCCCGGTGGCGACGGGGAAGATATGGGATGATTCGAACTGTAGTGCTGTTGGCGAGCGAATCTACCATGGCCTGAGAGGTGGGCGGGGTTGCCTAGGTCGAGGGCGTTGAGCGATGTGGAAGCGCCGGTGAAGGATTCTCCGGGATTTTTTGAGCAGCTAAACCGAGTAGGAGTTCAGCTAGGTTCAACTTGAGTTAAGACTTTTTAACGGTTGGGCTAGAGATGCTCTTAGTAGCTAGGCATCATAGCGAAAACCATGACCCCAACCGCAACAGCTGAGTTCAATCTGCCCGTACCAAGCTTTGGGTACAATTAGATCTGCACTATTGTGCCCAAAGTTTTGTTTGAACGCACCAAATTAGATGCGTACCTCATTTTGATAAGTTCAGTTCTGCACTATTGCAACAACAAAAAATACTCGGCACTTTAGATAAGATACGCGTAATTATTTACTATATAGAAGAGCAAAATGCAAGTTCATACAAAATTCGAAACTAGATATCTGACACTACAATTCCAATCAAACAACCTCTAATATATAGATATAGTCTATTACAATGGCTTTAACGAAGCACTAATTTTTCAAGCTTGAGCTGATGATGGGTTTGGGCGGCAATTCCTTGCCGGCGAGGAAGTGCGCGAAGAGCTGCCTGGCCTGCACGGGCGTGACGGTGGGGACCATGTGGCCGGCACCTCGGATGGTGACGAAGGTGAGGCCGTTGTAGTCCACCTGGTAGCCGCCGACCTGGTCGCTGGTGAACCACTCCCTCCACTGCTTGAGGGTCTCGAGGCCGAGCTTGCGGAGCGCCTGTCGAGTGGACGAGACGGGCACGCGGGCGTCCGTGTCGCCGCTGTACACCCACACGCGGAGGCCGGCGTCAACCATCCTCTTGATCACCGGCAGCATCGACGCCGGCGAGTCCTTCCAGTGCTCGAACAGCGGGTCGCTGCACGCGGTCCACGCGTAGGGGATGCTCCCGGTTGTGTTGGCGTGCAGCGCGTCCTGCACGTCCCGGCGGTTCAGGTACTCGGCGGCGTAGTTGTCCAGGCACGGGTCGTAGCTGTTGTACCGCGGCCGCAGGGACCTGCTGTTGTCGGATTGAGCGGAGGGCCGGTGGAGGCGGCGCGGCAGCTGGCCCGCCGTGCCGGTGGAGGCGGTGCAGGCGGGGGTGTAGAGGCTGTAGATGTCGATGTGGTCGAACGCCTCGTAGAAGCCGTCCATGGCTCGTTCGCAGGCGGCGTTGCTGGGGTTCTGGCCAGACGAGGAGAAGTCGCTGCTGTTGCCGGCCTGGTCGAACTTGCAGTTCTTATTGATGGCGTCGTAGAGCTCGTCGGAGATGATGGCGTGGTCCCACGCGTAGTCCACCATGCCGCGCTCGTCCGACGCCTCGTCGATCGCCGCGTTCCCGATCTGGAAACGTAGCACAAACAATTAGAGATTTAACTAAATCATAATTCGTTGATTCCTGTTGAAGCACTACAAAACTGATTGCGTACCATGAATCCCTTGAAATTGATGTGCCTGCTCTTGTGCACCTTCTTGTTCTGCTCCACGATCTTCTCGGCGAGATGGGGGACATAGTGCCCTACAAAATATACAAGATTGATTAGATTTTCTCTAGTGTTACCTAAGTTAATGTGGTGCCATAATCACGAGATTAATCCACGGGTAGTAGCAGTAATCACCGGCGTAGCTCTCTCCGGCGATGTAGAAATCGTGGCCCTTGAACTGTGGGAACCTTTCGAACCAGTTGACGAGGAACGTGTACGCGTCATGAGCTAATTCACAAACGCATCCACTCAAGTTAGCTAAGAAAAACTAGAGAAATAAATTAATAAGGATAATAGTACAATTCATATGTACCAGCGAGGTCGTCGCCAAATCTCTCAAGATCGGCGGTGGTGTTCGTGTAGGAGAATCCGACGCCCGCAGGTTGCTCCAAGAAGAGCAGATTTGCCTCTGCGGTTGCACACACACAAATAATTACTACGTAAAAACTAAGGAGGTGTTTGGTTCGTGAGAGGCAACGCAATCGCAAACGTAATCAAGTTACACCGTTACTGTAAACGTAATCGAGCAAATCGACAACTTGTTTGGTTACAATTGTAACGCTAATGGATTCCTCTACATCAAGAGAAAATATCCAAAAGAAGCGGCGGCGCACCTCACCGCTTGGGGGGGGGGGGGGGGGGGGGGGGCGCTCCCGGAGGAGGGAGCGGTGGCCGGCGAGATTGGCCCTGGCCGCAGGCTAGCAGGCGGGCGCCCCTCTTGTGCAGGATCCGGCCGGTGGGGCTGCAACGATCCGGGACTGGCCATGGGCGCCGGCTAGCAGTGGCGATGCTCGGCTTGTGTGGGCTCCAGCCGGGGAAGCAACAAGGCGAGACTACCAGCCGCGGCTCCCCTTGTGCGGGCTTTGGCCGGGCGGCGGAGAGATCGGGCTCCTGACCTCCTGGAGAAGACGAAGTATCGTGGGCGAAGGAGCGGTTTCAGATTACACAGGGTCATGAGCGTTATCGGATTTCTACAGGGCTGGGACCTGATACGGTGTTATCCAATTACGGCCTAGCCTAACCAAACAAGATTTAAAGGTATCAGTTACCCCCGTAAACAGGTTACGTTACAAAGTAACGAACCAAACACCTCCTAAGATGGATTGTTTGACGGCAATGTGACGATGGAATTGTTTGGTACCTTTGTTCCATGCGTGGGGGTTGAGCCTGAGCTCAGGGGTTCCCTTCTGGATCAATAAGGGCCCCAGCTCTTCCAGTGCTCCGTATCCAAGCGACGAGCATCCAGGCCCTGCATGCATGCATGCAAAGTAAGTAGTAGTAGTAGTATAATAATTACGATCGGTAGAAATAATATGGTAAACGTTTACACCCGGTCGACCGGCGGAAGCTTCGGCCGGTCCGCTCGCTAATATCACGTGTCGCTATCACAAAACAAGACCACGTCATCCGAGTGGGTCCTGCGCACCGCCCCCGCTTTTTCTTCTTATCCTCTGTTCGTGAGTTGTTGTCCACACACCCCGTCCACATATCCTGTCCCCTTTCCCCTCTCCACCTCCCCGCCATGGCTGATGCTCTCGCTCCTCTTTTTTCTCTTAGAACGCCATAGATAGAGCCAGCTATTGTACGAGGGGCACTCCCCCTTGCGAAGAACATCGTCGTTGTGCGCGCTGCCGCGGCGAGATGTCAAAAAGCTGCAACGTGAGGACCGGAGGAGCTGCAGCCCATGTTTCGCGCGCACCGCCATTGCTGGACTTGAAGCACCGGTGGGCAGGGATAACCACTTTGATGCAGTGCTGCAACCAGCAGCAGGATTTGCTGGACCCGGCGTCGTGCGGTGCTGCTACCAGCATCGTTTTTTGCTGGAACCGGAGACCGTGTTTGCTGGAAGTCGCCGTCGCAAGATCAATGAAATGCTGCAACCAGCGTGATAATTTGCTGGAACCATTGTCATGGTTTGCTGGAACTGGCTTTTTCCTCACTCAATGGTGACCATGGTGACAACGGTGACCGCGGCGCATGTACTGCGTTTTTTCTCCTCTTTTTTTGCTGGAACCAGTATCTCTATTTGCTGGAACCATACACATTTTTTGCTACCGTCCTTTTTCGATTTGCTGGACCGGACCAATTTTTTGCTACTACCGTATTTTAGTTTTGCTGGAAGCAGCCTTTTTTTTTGCTACAACCCGTCTTCTAGTTTTGCAACGGCAGCCCACGCCGAAAACCATTAGCGACGGGACAGGCTGGCACCGTTGATGACCGGAGTTGCAACAGAGGGGGCTGAAAATCATCGGCGGGATTTTTGCTGCAACGCCGGCAGCCGCATGGCGCGGCGAGGTTAGCGTCGCTGCACCGGGTCACGACGGGATAGGCAGAGGAAAGGTGGGACAGCCGCGAGGCAAGAGGCGGGAAGCAGGCAGCACGGCGGCGCTCGTGACGGTCCTGCAAGCAGGAGGGTAGAGGATAGGAGGAGGCGAAGATTGAAGACGAAGCGGAAGGAAGAAGATGACACTGGAGATCCAATCGGGCGGCTATACGCGCCTGTATCGGGCGGCTGGGGGCGGACCGGCCGAAACTTTCGGCCGGCGCACCGGCGCCCAGTACTGCCCAAATAATATAGGAGTACGAAATCTTTCGTGTCCAACGCATGTACTCCCTTTGTTCTAAAATGGATGAGTCAACTTTGTATTAAAATTAGTACAAAATTGAGTCATTTATTTTGGAACGGAGGGAGCAATTGACTTTGTTCTCGTATAAGTACCTCCGTTGAGCCAGAGGACGAGGGGTTTGTTGCTGACGTCGTGGGTGGCCTCGAAGAACCAGTAGAAGAGGGCGCGGCCGTGCGTCTGGTTCACCGTCACGTACCCGGAGAACTGCCGGACGCCGAGCCCCGCCGGCTGCCCCGGCAGCGCCTCCACCAGGTCCGCCTCCTGCCGGTCGAACACCTTCGCGAACCCGTCATGGTGGTGGCCGTGGTGCCTCGCTGCCGCCACGGTCGTCGTCGTTGCGACCGCGAGCAGGAGGACGACCGCCGCCGCCCTCGACATCGTGGCTACTCGACGTAGATCGATATCAAAGACGCTCGTGAACTGCTACGTGGTACTCTGCTCTGCGGATATTCCTCCTCGGGGGCGTCTGTGCCGTGGGTATATATATGGCATCAGGTTGAAAGTTTTCAAGATCGGGTTTCGACCGTGTTCGGATGGAAATCAAATCTTCCGCAGGGAAAGAGATAGAAAAGGATACGGATAGCAGCTCGTAGCTGGCCGTTGCAATGCAGGATTGGTTTGTCTGTTAGGGCAACTCTAACCGACCCTATCCGGTGTTAGAGAAGTAAAAATACGCGCATCTAATCGAATCCCAATAGCCAATAACGGGGCCGCATCTCCGCCAATATTTACTCCACCGTTCGGCGAACCAGTAAAAATTCTTCAGTTTGTCTAATTCACATCTAGATATTTTTTAAGTATGTCACATCTAAGCTCCCACAAATATATAATGCATCAACAAGAAACAAAAAAAACTAGGACAAAAAAAAAATAGATCGCAAACAGAGTGAACATCAGTTTAGATGTGACATAACTATGTCACATTTAGATGTGTCCTAGACAGACCCAAAACTCTTCACATTCTCTCCGCCTCCTCTCCGCCTCCTCTACCTCTCCTTCCCCCGCCCCACAACCTGCGCCTCCGCACGCCATGGCTGGACACGGTGGCGGAGGTCCCCGTCGCTGATCTGCAGCGCGGATCCACGCCGCCACGCGAGCCACGCGTCCTTCTCCGCCTGAACCTCCTCAAGCAGCCGCTACGACGATGCCGCCTCCCCGGCCCGCCTCTCCGGCTTCCTCGACCTCCCCGCGCCGCCGCAGCCGTAGAGGAGCTACCACGGCATCCGGCAGTGGGGGTGGGGAACATGGGTGGCGGAGATCACGGACAGAGAAACCCACAAACCCCATTGGCTTGGGTCCTTCCACATGGCCGAACTCGCCACGCTCGAGCACGACCGGTGGGATTTCCGGCTGCATGGTGATGCACAGTGGCTCTGGTGGAGGTGTGATGTTTAGTCTGTTGTTGTTGGATCGAAGGTGCTGCGACTGTAGGGAGAGGCAGGCGGTATGAGACGTCTTTATCTTTCGTTGTCTTCTCTAGAGGTATCTAGTTATCGAGGCGCCGGTAGACAGATAAGGGTGGATGGTACAGACGGCTTCAATGATGAGTTTATGCACTCCGATGAAAACACAAGATCGCTGATCGCGTTATGTCGATGCACGCCTGCGTCATGTCCCTCCTGAAGATGGTGGATTCAAGCTTGGCTTTGGGGATGAGAATCCGGAGTTCGACCTTTTGATGGACTCGCCATCATCGACACATGTGCGGTGATTCCTTCTTGAAGTTGTGTAATTTTTTTTGTTTCTGATGTGTCTATTAACATAGGATTAGTGACTATCTGTAGGAGTTACGGTCGCGAGGTATACGGCCTCAGGGTTTGTTTTCCGCTTTATTTCCGGGTCGAGGTTGTTCGGCTGCTGAATTTTGCATTATTAATAGTATATGGCTGCATGCATCATTCTGATGTAGAGACCGAGGGTTACCCTCTTTAAGAAAAGGCACAATCCAAACTAGTAGTTCGCGCCACATATTACATCATTGGAGTTCATACAAAACATAGTCCCTAGTAGCATAAACGAAATTAAAGCTAAATCTAAGCAGCACCATCATCACCGGGGGCCTTGAAGTGGAGGTGGTACTCTATGAGCGAGTTGGAGAGGACGAACGCCATGTCGCATTCCTCCTTCAACGCCACCACCCGCACAGTTGGGGAACGCAGTAATTTTTTTTAAAAATCCTACGATCTTGCAAGATCTATCTAGGTGATGCATATCAACGAGAGGGGAGAGTGTTGTCTACGTACCCTCGTAGACCGACAGCGGAAGCGTTATGACAACGCGGATGATGTAGTCGTACGTCTTTGCGATTCGACCGATCCTAGCACCGAACGTACGGCACCTCCGCGATCTGCACACGTTCAATTCAGTGACGTCCCACAAACTATAGATCCAGTTGAGGTTGAGGGAGAGTTTCATCAGCACGCGGCGTGATGACGGTGTTGATGAAATTACCGACGCAGGGCTTCACCTAAGAACTACAACGATATGACCGAGGTGAAAATCTGTGGAGGGGGGCACCGCACACGGCTAAACAATCAACTTGTGTGTCTGTGGGGTGCCCCCCTCCCCTGTATATAAAGGAGTGGAGGAGGGAGCCGGCCGGCCTCCTATGGCACGCCCTAAGGGGGGATTCCTACTCCTACTAGGAGTAGGTTTCCCCCCTTTCCTAGTCCAACTAGGAGGGGGAAGGAAGGGGAAGAGGAGAAGAAGGAAAGGGGGGCGGCCCCCCTCCCAATTCGGATTGGGCTTTGCGGGGCGCCCCTCCTCTTGGCCGCCTCCTCTCTCTTCCACTAAAGCCCTTGTAGGCCCATTAAGCCCCCGGGGGGTTCCGGTAACCTTTCGGTACTCCGGTAAATGCCTGAACTCATCTGAAACCATTCCGGTGTCCAAACATAACCTTCCAATATATCAATCTTCATGTCTCTACCATTTCGAGACTCCTCGTCATGTCTGTGATCACATCCGGGACTCCGAATTACCTTAGGTATATCAAAACACATAAACTCATAATACCGATCGTCATCGAATGTTAAGCGTGCGGACCCTATGGGTTCGAGAACTATGTGGACATGACCGAGACTATCTCCGGTCAATAACCAATAGCGGAACCTGGATGCTCATATTTGCTCCTACATATTCTATGAAGGTCTTTATCGGTCAAACCACATAACAACATACGTTGTTCCCTTTGTCATCGGTATGTTACTTGCCCGAGTTTTGATCGTCGGTATCACAATACCTAGTTCAATCTCGTTACTGGCAAGTCTCTTTACTCGTTCTATAGTGCATCATCCCGTGACTAATTCATTAGTCACATTGCTTGCAAGGCTTATAGTGATGTGCATTACGGAGAGGGCCCAGGGATACCTCTCTGAAACACGGAGTGACAAATCCTAATCTCGATCTATGCCAACCCAACAAACACCATCGGAGACACCTGTAGAGCATCTTTATAATCACCCAGTTATGTTGTGACGTTTGATAGCACACTAAGTGTTCCTCCGGTATTCAGGAGTTGCATAATCTCATAGTCATAGGAACATGTATAAGTCATGAAGAAAGCAATAGCAATAAACTAAACGATCATAGTGCTAAGCTAACGGATGGGTCTTGTCCATCACATCATTCTCCAATGATGTGATCCCGTTCATCAAATGACAACATATGTCTATGGCTAGGAAACTTAACCATCTTTGATTAACGAGCTAGTCTAGTAGAGGCATACTAGGGACACTTTGTTTGTCTATGTATTCACACATGTACTAAGTTACTGGTTAATACAATTCTAGCATGAATAATAAACATTTATCATGATATAAGGAAATATAAATAACAACTTTATTATTGCCTCTAGGGCATATTTCCTTCTGTCTCCCACTTGCACTAGAGTCAATAATCTAGATTACATTGTAATGATTCTAACACCCATGGAGTCTTGGTGTTGATCATGTTTTGCTCGTGAGAGAGGCTTAGTCAACGGGTCTGCAACATTTAGATCTGTATGTATCTTGCAAATCTCTATGCCCCCTTCCGACACTTGATGACAGATGGAATTGAAGCGTCTCTTGATGTGTTGGTTCTCTTGTGAAATCTGGATTCCTTCGCCAAGGCAATTGCTCCAGTATTATCACAAAAGATTTTCATTGGACCCGATGCACTAGGTATGACACCTAGATCGGATATGAACTCCTTCATCCAGACTCCTTCATTTGCTGCTTCCGAAGCAGCTATGTATTCCGCTTCACACGTATATCCCGCCAGGACGCTCTGCTTAGAACTGCACCAACTGACAGCTCCACCATTCAATATAAACACGTATCCGGTTTGCGACTTAGAGTCATCCGGATCAGTGTCAAAGCTTGCATCGACGTAACCATTTACAACGAGCTCTTTGTCACCTCCATAGACGAGAAACATATCCTTAGTCCTTTTCAGGTATTTCAGGATGTTCTTGACCGCTGTCCAGTGATCCACTCCGGGATTACTTTGGTACATCCCTACTATACTTATAGCAAGGCACATATTAGGTCTGGTACACAACATTGCATACATGATAGAACGTAGGCTGAAGCATAGGGAATGACTTTCATTTTCTCTCTATCTTCTGCAGTGGTCGGGCATTGAGTCTCACTCAACTTTACACCTTGTAACACAGGTAGGAACCCTTTCTTTGACTGATCCATTTTGAACTTCTTCAAAATCTTATCAAGGTATGTGCTTTGTGAAAGTCCAATTAAGCGTCTTGATCTATCTCTATAGATCTTGATGCACAATATATAAGCAGCTTCACCGAGGTCTTTCATTGAAAAACTCTTATTCAAGTATCCTTTTATGCTATCCAGAAATTCTATATCATTTCCCATCAACAATATGTCATCCACATATAATATTAGAAATGCTATAGAGCTCCCACTCACTTTCTTGTAAATACAGGCTTCTCCAAAAGTCTGTATAAAACCATATGCTTTTATCACACTATCAAAACGTTTATTCCAACTCCGAGAGGCTTGCACCAGTCCATAAATGGATCGCTGGAGCTTGCACACTTTGTTAACATCCTTTGGATCGACAAAACCTTCTGGTTGCATCATATACAACTCTTCTTCCAGAAATCCATTCAGGAATGCAGTTTTGACATCCATTTGCCAAATTACATAATCATAAAATGCGGCAATTGCTAACATGATTCGGACAGACTTAAGCATCACTACGGGTGAGAAAGTCTCATCATAGTCAACTCCTTGAACTTGTCGAAAACCTTTCACAACAAGTCGAGCTTTGTAGACAGTAACATTACCGTCAGTGTCAATCTTCTTCTTGAAGATCCATTTATTCTCGATGGCTTGCCGATCATCGGGCAAGTCAATTAGAGTCCATACTTTGTTCTCATACATGGATCCCATCTCAGATTTCATGGCCTCAAGCCATTTTGCAGAATCTGGGCTCATCATCGCTTCCTCATAGTTCGTAGGTTCGTTATGGTCTAGTAACATGACGTCTAGAACAGGATTACTGTACCACTCTGGTGCGGATCTTACTCTGGTTAACCTACGAGGTTCGGTAGTAACTTGATCTGAAGTTTCATGATCAATATCATTAGCTTCCTCACTAATTAGTGTAGGAATCACTAGAACTGATTTTTGTGATGAACTACTTTCCAATTCGGGAGCAGGTACAATTACCTCATCAAGTTCTATTTTCCTCCCACTCACTTCTTTCGAGAGAAACTCCTTCTCTTGAAAGGATCCATTCTTAGCAAAGAATATCTTGCCTTCGGACCTGTGATAGAAGGTGTACCCAACAGTCTCCTTTGGGTATCCTTTGAAGACACATTTCTCCAATTTGGGTTCGGGTTTATCAGGTTGAAGCTTTTTCACATAAGCATCGCATCCTCAAACTTGCAGAAACAACAACTTGGGTTTCTTGCCAAACCACAGTTCATAAGGCGTCGTCTCAACGGATTTAGATGGTGCCCTATTTAACGCGAATGCAGCCGTCTCTAAAGCATAACCCCAAAATGATAGCGGTAAATCAGTAAGAGACATCATAGATCGCTCCATATCTAATAAAGTGCGGTTACGACGTTCGGATACACCATTGCATTGTGGTGTTCCAGGTGGCGTGAGTTGCGAAACTATTCCGAATTGTTTCAGATGAAGACCAAACTCATAACTCAAATATTCTCCTCCACGATCAGATCGTAGAAACTTTATTTTCTTGTTACGATGATTTTCCACTTCACTCTGAAATTCTTTGAACTTTTCAAATGTTTCAGACTTATGTTTCATCAAGTAGATATACCCATATCTGCTCAAATTATCTGTGAAAGTCAAAAAATAACGACATCTGCCATGAGCCTCAACACTCATCGGACCGCATACATCAGTATGCATTATTTCCAACAAGTCTGTTGCTCGTTCCATTGTTCCGGAGAACGGAGTTTTAGTCATCTTGCCCATGAGGCATGGTTCGCAAGCATCAAGTGATTCATAATCAAGTGATTCCAAAAGCCCATCAACACGGAGTTTCTTCATGCGCTTTACACCAATATGACCCAAAGGGCAGTGCCACAAATAAGTTGCACTACCAATATTGAAATTATATCTTTTGGCTTCAATACTATGAATATGTGTATCACTACTATCGAGATTTAATAAAAGTGGACCACTTATCAAGGGTGCATGACCATAAAAGATATTACTCATATAAATAGAACAACCATTATTCTCTTATTTAAATGAATAACCGTCTTGCATCAAACAAGATCCAGATATAATGTTCATGCTCAACGCTGGCACCAAATAACAATTAGTTAGGTTTAAAACTAATCCCGAAGGTAGATGTAGAGGTAGCGTGCCGACCGCGATCACACCGACTTTGGAACCATTTCCCACGCGCATCGTCACCTCGTCCTTAGCCAATCTTTGCTTAATCCGTAGCCCCTGTTTTGAGTTGCAAATATGAGCAACAGAACCAGTATCAAATACCCAGGTGCTACTGCGAGCATTAGTTAAGTACACATCAATAACATGTATATCAAATATACCTTTCACTTTGCCATCCTTCTTATCCGCCAAACACTTGGGGTAGTTTCGCTTCCAGTGACCAGTCCCTTTGCAGTAGAAGCACTCAGTCTTGGGCTTAGGTCCAGACTTGGGCTTCCTCACTTGAGCAGCAACTTGCTTCCCATTCTTCTTAAAGTTCCCCTTCTTCCCTTTGCCCTTCTTCTTGAAACTGGTGGTCTTATTGAGCATCAACACTTGATGCTCCTTGATTTCTACCTCCACAGCTTTTAGCATCGTGAAGAGCTCGGGAATTGTCTTATCCATCCCTTGCATATTATAGTTCATCATGAAGCTTTTGTATCTCGGTGGCAGTGATTGAAGAACTCTGTCAATGACACTATCAGCAGGAAGATTAACTCCCAGTTGAGTCAAGTGGTTGTGGTACCCAGACATTCTGAGTATATGTTCACTGACAGAACTATTCTCCTCCATCTTGCAGCTATAGAACTTATTGGAGACTTCATATCTCTCAATCCGGGCATTTGCTTGAAATATTAACTTCAACTCCTGGAACTCCATGATGTTCAAAATGTCGTTGAAGTCCCGGTTCTAAGCCGTAAAGCATGGCACACTGAACTATCGAGTAGTCATCAGCTTTGCTCTGCCAGACGTTCTTAACGTCATCAGTAGCATCTGCAGCAGGCCTGGCACCCAGCGGTGCTTCTAGGACGTAATTCTTCTATGCAGCAATGAGGATAATCCTCAAGTTACGGACCCAGTCTGTGTAGTTGCTACCATCATCGTTCAACTTAGCTTTTGCTACGTCTTGAGCTTGCGTTGGTTTTCCTTGAAGCGGATAGGGTGATGCTGTAGAATAGCGTAAGTATTTCCCTCAGTTTTTGAAAACCAAGGTATCAATCCAATAGGAGGCTCCTCAAAAATCCCACGCACCTACACAAACAAACAAAGAACTCGCAACCAACACAATAAAGGGGTTGTCAATCCCTTCATGGTCACTTGCGAAAGTGAGATCTGATAGAGATATTATGATAAGATAAATATATTTTTGGTATTTTATAATATAGATGCAAAAAGTAAAGATGCAAATAAAAGTAGATTGAAAGCTTATACGATAAAAGATAGACCCGGGGGCCATAAGTTTCACTAGAGGCTTCTCTCAAGATAGCATAAGTATTACAGTGGGTGAACAAATTACTGTCAAGCAATTGATAGAAAAGCGAATAATTATGAGATTATCTAGGCATGATCATGTATATAGGCATCACGTCCGTGACAAGTAGACCGACTCCTGCCTGCATCTACTACTATTACTCCACACATCGACCGACTCCTGCCTGCATCTAGAGTATTAAGTTCATAAAGAACAGAGTAACGCATTAATCAAGATGACATGATGTAGAGGGATAAACTCAATCAATATGATATAAACCCCATCTTTTTATCCTCGATGGCAACAATACAATACGTGCCTTGCTGCCCCTGCTGTCACTGGGAAAGGACACCACAAGATTGAACCCAAAGCTAAGCACTTCTCCCATGGCAAGAAAGATCAATCTAGTAGGCCAAACCAAACTGATAATTCGAAGAGACTTGCAAAGATAACTCAATCATACATAAAAGAATTCAGAGAAGATTCAAATATTTCTCATAGATAAACTTGATCATAAACCCACAATTCATCGGATCTCGACAAACACATCGCAAAAAATGTTTACATTGAATAGATCTCCACAAGAGAGGGGGAGGACATTGTACTGAGATCCAGAAAGAGAGAAGAAGCCATCTAGCTAATAACTATGGACCCGAAGGTCTGTGGTAAACTACTCACAACTCATCGGAGGGGCTATGGTGTTGATGTAGAAGCCCTCCATGGTCGATTCCCCCTTCGGCGGAGTGCCGACGAAGGCTCCAAGATGGGATCTCGCGGATATAGAAGGTTACGGCGGTGGAAATTGTTTTTCGTTGGCTCGCTGGATGTTTTCGGGTACGTAGGTATATATAGGAGGAAGGAGTACGTCGGTGGCCGCCTGTGGGGCCCAGGAGACAGGGGGCGCGCCCAGGAGGGGTGGGCGCGCCCTCCTCTCTCCTGGAGGCCTCCTCTGCTTCTTGACTTGCACTCCAAGTTCTCCGGATCACGTTCTTTCCGAAATTCACGCTCCCGAAGGTTTCATTCCGTTTGGACTCCGTTTGATATTCCTTTTCTTCGAAATACTGAAATAGGCAAAAAACAACAATACGGGCTGGGCCTCCGGTTAGTAGGTTAGTCCCAAAAATGATATAAATATGTAAAATAAAGCCCATAAACATCCAAAAGGGGTAATATAATAGCATGGAGCAATCAAAAATTATAGATACGCTGGAGACGTATCAAACATCCCCAAGCTTAATTCCTGCTCGTCGTCGAATAGGTAAATGATAAAAAGAGAATTTTTGATGTGGAATGCTACCTAGCATAATTCTCAATGTAATTTTCTTTACTGTGGCATGAATGTTCAGATCCAAATGATTCAAAATAAAAGTTCATATTGATAAAAGAAATAGTAACACTTCAAGCATACTAATCAAAGCAATCATGTCTTCTCAAAATAACATGGCTAAAGAAAGTTCATCCCTACAAAATCATATAGTTAGGCTATGCTTCATTTTCGTCACAAAAAGATGTTCCCAAATTCTACATCCCTGATGACAAGCCAAGCAATTGTTTCGTACTTAAATAATCTCAAACTTTTTCAACCTTCACGCAATACATGAGCGTGAGCCATAGATATAGCATTATGGGTGGAATAGAATATGATGATGGGGATTGTGTGGAGAAGACAAAAAAGGAGAAAGTCTCACATTGACGAGGATAATCAACGGGCTATGGAGATGCCCATCAATTGATGTCAATATGAGGAGTAGGGATTGCCATGAAACGGATGCACCAGAGCGGTGTACCGGGGTGGTGCAATGAATCAAGAGTGACATGTATGAAAATTATGCATGGTGGCTTTGCCACAAATACGATGTCAACTACATGATCATGCAATGGCAATATGACAAAAGTAATGTATGTCATGATGATGAACGGAACGGTGGAAAGTTGCATGGCAATATATCTCAGAATGGCTATGGAAATGCCATAATAGGTAGGTATGGTGGCTTTTTGAGGAAGATATAAGGAGGTTTATGAGTGATAGAGCGTATCATATCACAGGGTTTGGATGCACCGGCGAAGTTTGCACCAACTCTCAAGGTGAGAAAGGGCAATGCACGGTACCGAAGAGGCTAGCAATGATGGAAAGGTAAAAGTGTGTATAATCCATGGACTCAACATTAGTCAAAAGAACTCATATACTTATTCCAAAAATTAAGAAGTCATCAAAAATCAAGTACTACGCGCATGCTCCTAGAGGGATAGATTGGTAGGAAAAGACCATCGCTCGTCCCCGACCGCCACTCATAAGGATGCACAAGCCAGGTACACTTCATGTTTCAAATTTGTTACACTACTTTAACCATATGTGCATGCTACAGGACTTGCTAACTTCAACACAAGCATTCTATAAATTCTTAATCACCCAAATAGCATGACTTTAATATCACTACCTCCATATCTCACAACAATTATCAAGTATCAAATTGATCATAGCATCCAATTCACTTCCTATGATAGTTTTTATTATACCCAACTTGGATGCCTACCATTCTAGGACCAATTTTATAACCATAGAAAATACCATGCTGTTCTAAAAGACTCTCAAAATAATATAAGTGAAGCATGAGAGACTAGCAATTTCTATAAAATTAAGCCACCCCCGTGCTCTAAAAGATATAAGTGAAGCACTAGAGCAAAAACTATCAAGCTCAAAAGATATAAGTGAAGCACATAGCAAATTCTAATCAAGTGGGCTTCTAAAAAAAGGTGTGTACAGCAAGGATGATTGTGGTAAACTAAAAAGCAAAGACTAATATAATACACGACGCTCCAAGCAAGACACATATCATGTGGCGAATAAAAATATAGCTCCAAGTAAAGTTACCAATGAATGAAGACGAAAGAGGGGATGCCTTCCCGGGGCATCCCCAAGCTTAGGCTTTTGGCTATCCTTGAATATCTTGGGGTGCCATGGGCATCCCCAAGCTTAGTCTCTTGCCACTCCTTATTCCATAGTCCATCAAAGCTTTACCAAAAACTTGAAAACTTCACAACACAAAACTCAACAGGAAATCTTATAAGCTCCGTTAGTGAAAGAAAACAAAACCACCACATAAGGTATTGTAATGAACTCATTCTTTATTTATTTTGGTGTTAAACCTACTGTATTCCAACTTCTCTATGGTTCATACCACTTAATACTAGCCATAGATGCATCAAAATAAGAAAACAACACACGAAAAACAGAATCTGTCAAAAACAGAAGAGTCTGTAGCAATCTGTAACTAACGCAAACTTATGGAACTCTAAAAATCCTACCAAAATAGGAAGTCCTGAAAAATTTCACTATTGATCAGCAGAAAAAAGAATGAACGCAAAATCAAGTTCCTGTGATTTAACAAAGCTAATTTTGTGCGTGCAAAGTTTCTGTTTTTCAACAGAATCAAATCGACTATCATCATAGGTAATCCTATAGGTTCTAATTGGCACAAACACTAATTAAAAGATAAAAACACATCTAAACAGAAGGTAGCTGCAAAAATTTATTAATAAACATAAACAAAAACAAAAAACACAAATAAAATTGGGTTGCCTCCCAACTAGCGCTATCGTTTAACGCCCCTAGCTAGGCATAAAAGCGAAGATAGATCTAAGTAGTGCCATCTTTGGCACTAAATTCATAAGTAGCTCGCATGATAGATTCATAAGGTAATTTGACTTTCTTTCTTGGAAAGTGCTCCATGCCTTCCTTTAATGGAAATTGGAATCTAATATTCCCTTCCTTCATATCAATAATTATGCCAATCGTTCTAAGGAAAGGTCTACCAAGAATAATAGGGCAAGAAAGATTGCAATCTATATCAAGAACGATAAAATCTACGGGCACCAAATTTCTATTTGCAACAATGAGAACATCATTGATCCTTCCCATTGGCTTTTTAATGGTGGAATCCGCAAGGTGCAAATTTAAAGAGCAATCATCAAGATCATGGAAACCTAGAATATCACATAAAGTTTTCGGAATCGTGGAAATACTAGAACCCAAATCACACAAAGCAAAACACTCATGATCTTTAATTTTAATCTTTATAGTAGGTTCCCACTCATCATTAAGTTTTCTAGGTATAGAAACTTCCAAATTAAGTTTTTCATCATAAGATTGCATCAAGGCATCAACGATATGTTTGGTAAAAGCTTTATTTTGACTATAAGCATGAGGAGAATTAACAACGGATTGCAACAAGGAAATACAACCTTCTAAAGAACAATTATCATAATCAAATTCCTTGAAATCCCGAGATAGTGGGTTCAATACTATTTAAAGTCATGACCTCTCCAATCCCACTTTTACCAAATTTAGCATCAAGATCTAAAAACTCCGAATTCTTGTGACGCCTTCTAACTAAAGTTGACTCATCTCCAGTCCCATTATTATCAAGATTCATATTGCAAAAACAGAGATCTAATAGGAGACACATCAATAACTTTAAGATCTTCATCATTATTTTCATGGAAACTAGAAGAACACGCCTTTACAAAGCAATCTTTCTTAGCACGCAATCTAGCGATTCTTTCCTTGCACTCATCAATTGAAATTCTCATTGCTTTGAGAGACTCATTGATATCATGCATAGGAGGAGTAGATCTAAGTTTAAGATAATCAACATCAAGCGAAAGTCTATCAACGTTCCTAGCCACACTACTAGGGAAAACTTTATACACAGAATGTTACCAGTAGCGCTTGTTAAAATGAGGCGCTACTGCTACTTAGCAGTAGCGCGTTTGCTAGAACGGCGCTACTGTTACCCGCTTAGCAGTAGCGCGGCAGGAACAGAACGCGCTACTACTATAATTGCCACACCGTTCCTGACGTGCTAGGTATAGTAGTAGTGCCCTTCTATGAACAGCGCTACTACTACGGATTTTAGCAGCAACGCGTTTTGCCACCCCACGCTACTGTTAAAGCTATTTTCACCTAACCCCCCGCGCGGCCTGATTCCCTCTCCTCTGCTTCCTCCCCTAATTCTCCTCTACTATTCCTCGTCGCCTCCGCCTCGCCGCCATCTCCCCGACCCCGCCTCGTTGCCGTCTCCCCCGACCCCGCCTCGCCGCCGTCTCCCCCGACCCCGCCTCACCGCCGTCTCCCCCGACCCCGCCTCGCCGCTGTCTCCCTCGACCCGCCTCGCCGCCATCTCCCCCGACCCCGCCTCGCCGCCGTCTCCCCCGACCCCGCCTTGCCGCGCCTCGGTGCCGCCATCTCCCCCGACCCCATCTCTCTCCCCGCCCTCTGTAAGCACTCTCCCCTTCCGATCCCTCTTCTCTGCTTAGTATGAACCCTAGCTATTTAGTGCTAGTTAGTATGAACCCTAGGTTGTTTTTAGTGCTAGTTAGTTAATTACTTATATGGTAATTAGGGCAGTAGTTCCTAGGTACTAATTAGTTAGTAAGAACTAGGTACTAATTAGGTACTAGTTTATTTTTATTTATAGTAAGTTTATTTTTAGTAAGAACTAATTGAATTAATAGAACTCGTTAGTAAGAACTTGTTGCTATTTTTTTAGTTAAAGCAATTTTTCCCGCATCGACATCGATGATGCCTATCCCGCATCCTCGTCGTCGAGTCGACGGAGGACGACACCTGCTTGACCAGACGGGCCATGTCCGGGACTGGGCTCCGCCGGGGTGGTACTGGGAGGCGCTACCTACCGGGGGGCGCAGGTTGGTGAGGAGCCAGCCTATCGTTGACCCGAACCTTCTTTGGTGGTGGCCACGTGGGCCAGTGACGGTCCAGAGGCTCGAGGACCCCGCGGAGGTGGTGCATCACCGTGTCAGTGAGGAGGACGCGCACGTCCGTCGCTACTTGTTTGCGTTGGAGCACAGGTTCTCCAATACCTGGCAGGTTCTCCAGGGATCTCACTGGAGCTATGATCCCGTGATGGTTCCTTCTCTATGGGTGTCCACCGCCCGCGCCGATACCCGTCATGTGCTAGGATTTTAGTTGTATTAGTGATGTTATATGTATGACACTATTCGGGGTGTATTAGTGATAATATTCGACGATGTACGGACGCATGAGATGATTTACTTTTGCTTATTGAATGCATGCTAATTTGAGTCCTATAAGATATTTTGAAATGTATATCTTGTGTTGCTCAAATAGGATATGTGCTTGCCGAAGTGGCCGGTCATGTTTGCAGGTTACACCTCCGAGTGGCCTATGTTTTGCCGGAGTGTTGATTCATTTCCGTTCCGGCAAATTTCAGGCGCTTGATATGTCGTATTTTAGCAAAGGTCATGCCGTATTTTTTCGTGAATTTTGGCATGACTTGTGCCAGAATATGTAGGAAATATCGAGTGGCCCGGATTTGTGTGTTGAGTATCCTGGTAGTTGTCTTCGATCGATTTTCAATTAATGTTTTAACTATGAACATAGGAAATGTCTGACGACGAAAAGGATTTCGGTATATGCAAATACTGCGAAGACGAGCGCGGCCCGTGCGACGGAATCTTCCTAGATGATGATATGCACTTCAGCATCAAGCTGGACGAGAACTTCGAAGTGGATACAGTAAGTCACAACGACAAGTCTTTTTTCGTAATTAAGCATGACATTTGCTTCATTTGCTTCAACTTATAATTTAAGCATGACATTAAGCATGACGAGTCTTTTTTTACTATTCTACTAGCGTATCCCCTGCCATACAAGAGTTTTTGTATTGGATAAGATAGGTTTCAGTCGTACTATGGAGGAAAAGAAATTTTACTTGAAGACCGAGCATGGTTATATTTTCAACATAAAATTATACAATTCAGACGACTACACCTATTTTGGATGCAAAACATGGCGAGCACTATGCAAGACTTATGCATTTGTGCCTGATATGGTTATCACCTTTGATATTCGTCCGGAAGATGATATTGAAGGTAATACCGACATCTGGGTCGATGTGCAGACGCCTCCAGTTATACCATTATGTAAGTTTCTCAACCTTATTTATGTCTTTGATATTTTTTATTCAAAAATAGTTGACAACTAATTTGTATTGTCAACTTATTTCAGTGCAAGAAAACATGTCTAGCGCTTGGTAGACAGGACCGTATACTGTGCCGGGGCTGAACTCAACTATGAGGAGCTCAGTCATTATGTTTCATGGCTTGCGGATCTTGATACTGTCAAGACAAATTTTCTTCCTGCATTTAGAAATGTTAGTACTGAAAACGTGCGACCAATAGTGTTCGTAATGAACTACGGTCACATCTATTTAGGAAGGATGGTAAGATTTTTACTATTTGTCCTCAGTGCATCTTTTCCATACATTATTTTTGAAGCTAAACTTCATTGCTAAGTATGTTACCATACGATGTTCTTCAACAGGGACTCCCGATGAATGTTGTGCCTTATGGGATCGAGACTAAAGGTACCATGAGTATTATTAGCTTACGGCCAAGATATCCTACAGATTACTTTAGTGCATTCAAGATTAGCGACGGATGCTTAATAGTGCAAGACTGGACCAAATATGTGATGGGGGAGCGCAGAGAAATACTAGGGGGCAACAAACACATGCGCTACCCACGATTAGGAGACAGGTTCATCTGCATGCTCCAACTTGATCAAGGAGGAGAGCTATACATGTTTTATGTTATTTTACCTAAGAGAGAGCAGCAGGAGTGATTAGCTAGCTAGAAATGAGTTTGAGGATGATGATGTGCTACACTATTACTATGATGATAAAATAGCTTGTGTTGGTGGTAATGACTATGATGATTATTATTAGCTAGTGTTAATGGTGATTAAATAAATAATGTTGGTGCTAATGACTATGATGATGATTGAATAGCTTGTGCTGGCGGATTAGATTCAAGTGGAGGCAACATGTGATGCACATCGAAAGTACTACTAGTCCAAACTAGATCAAGTTTGGATTAGTAGTATACTTTTGACATGCACCACATATTGCCTCCACTTGAACCTAATCCACCTTCATTTGACACACTGTTATGGACATAATGATGTAAACCTCATCACTGGTATTGTACCAATATTTGTACGATGGCGCATAAATACACACACAAAAAAAATACTACCAGCGATGGAGAGAAAACACGCTGCCAGTAGTTACATTAGCAATAGCGTTGTAGTGAACAAACGCTGCAGCTATTTGTCCTAGCAGTAGCGCGTGCGGGCACGCGTTACTGCTAAGCAATAGCTGTAGCGCCTTATTAGTAGCGCGCCTACCCGCGCTACTAGTGAGCACAAAACCAGCGCTACTGCTTGGGTTTTCCCTAGTAGTGCCAAATCATCAACTTTGAGCAATTTTTCTTCAAGCAAAGCATTAAAATTCTTTTGAGAAATCATAAATTCTTTCACACTATTCTCAAAATTAGAGGGCAACTTATTAAAATTACCATAAGAATTATTGTAGGAATTTCCATAATTGTTAGAGGGATTACTAGGGAACGGTCTAGAATTAAAGTTTCCTCTATAAGCATTGTTACCGAAACTATTCCTACCAACAAAATTCACATCCATAGATTCATTATTATTCTCAATCAAAGTAGACAAAGGCATATCACTGGGATCAAGAGGAGTGTTTTTAGTAGCAAACATCTTCATAAGTTCATCCATCTTTCCACTCAAAACATTGATTTCTTCTATAGCATGCACTTTTTTACTAGAAGATCTTTCGGTGTGCCATTGAGAGCAATTAGCCATAATATTATCAAGAAGTTTTGTAGCATCTCCTAAAGTGATTTCCATAAACGTGCCTCCCGCGGCCAAATCTAAAAGATTTCTAGAAGCAAAGTTCAAACCGGCATAAAATTTTTGTATGATCATCCATAAATTCAAACCATGAGTAGGGCAATTGCGAATCATCAATTTCATTCTTTCCCAAGATTGGGCAACATGCTCATGATCAGGTTGTTTAAAATTCATAATATCATTCCTAAGAGTGATAATCTTAGCGGGAGGAAAATACTTAGAGATAAAAGCATCTTTGCACTTGTTCCAATAATCAATACTATTTAACAATATCATTATCCGTATCTTTCTTCTTTTGCATATCAAACTTTAGCACGATCTCTAAGTGAAAACGGAAATAACTTCAATTTAACAATATCATTATCCGTATCTTTCTTCTTTTGCATATCACACAAATCAACAAAGTTGATTAGATGGGTAGCGGCATCTTCACTACGAAGGCCGGCGAATTGATCTTTCATAACAAGATTCAGCAAAGCAGTATTGATTTCACAAGACTCAACATCACTAAGAGGAGAAATCAGAGTACTGAGGAAATCATTATTATTGGTATTGGAGAAATCACACAATTTGGTATTATCTTGCGCCATGGCAACAAGTAATCCAACACACAAGCAAACAGAAAAAGGCAAGCAAAAAAGAAAGAGAGATTGGGAAAGAGAGGGCAAATAAAACGGCAAGGGTGAAGTGGGGGAGAGGAAAACGAGAGGCAAATGGAAAATAATGTAAATGTAAGGGAGATGAGTTTGTGATGGGTACTTGGTATGTCTTGACTTGAGCGAAGACCTCCCCGGCAACGGTGCCAGAAATCCTTCTTGCTACGTCTTGAGCTTGCGTTGGTTTTCCTTGAAGAAGAAAGGGTGATGCAGCAGAGTAGTGTAAGTATTTCCCTCAGTTTTTGAAAACCAAGGTATCAATCCAGTAGGAGGCTCCTCAAAAGTCCCACGCACCTACACAAACAAACAAAGAAGTTGCAACCAACGCAATAAAGGGGTTGTCAATCCCTTCACGGCCACTTGCAAAAGTGAGATCTGATAGAGATAGTATGATAAGATAAATATATTTTTGGTATTTATAATATAAATGCAAAAAGTAAAGATGCAAATAAAACTAGATTGAAAGCTTATATGATAAAAGATAGACCCGGGGCCATAGGTTTCACTAGAGGCTTCTCTCAAGATAGCATAAGTATTACGGTGGGTGAACAAATTACTATCGAGCAATTGATAGAAAAGTGAATAATTATGAGATTATCTAGGCATGACCATGTATATAGGCATCACGTCCGTGACAAGTAGACCGACTCCTGCCTGCATCTACTACTATTACTCCACACATCGACCGACTCCTGCCTGCATCTAGAGTATTAAGTTCATAAAGAACAGAGTAACGCATTAAGCAAGATGACATGATGTAGAGGGATAAACTAAAGCAATATGATATAAACCCCATCTTTTTATCCTCGATGGCAACAATACAATATGTGCCTTGCTGCCCCTGCTGTCACTGGGAAAGGACACCACAAGATTGAACCCAAAGCTAAGCACTTCTCCCATGGCAAGAAAGATCAATCTAGTAGGCCAAACCAAACTGATAATTCGAAGAGACTTGCAAAGATAACTCAATCATACATAAAAGAATTCAGAGAAGATTCAAATATTTCTCATAGATAAACTTGATCATAAACCCACAATTCATTGGATCTCGACAAACACACCGCAAAAAGAGTTTACATCGAATAGATCTCCACAAGAGAGGGGGAGAACATTGTATTGAGATCCAAAAAGAGAGAAGAAGCCATCTAGCTAATAACTATGGACCCGAAGGTCTTTGGTAAACTACTCACAACTCATCGGAGGGGATATGGTGTTGATGTAGAAGCCCTCCGTGGTCGATTCACTCTCCGGCGGAGCGCCGGCGAAGGCTCCAAGATGGGATCTCATAGATACAGAAGGTTATGGCGGTGGAAATTGTTTTTCGTTAGCTCCCTGGATGTTTTCGGGTATGTAGGTATATATAGGAGGAAGGAGTACGTCGGTGGCCGCCTGTGGGGCCCAGGAGACAGGGGCGCGCCCAGGAGGGGTGGGCGCGCCCTCCTATCTCTTGGAGGCCTCCTCTGCTTCTTTACTTGCACTCCGAGTTCTCCGGATCACGTTCGTTCCAAAAATCATGCTCCCGAAGGTTTCATTCTGTTTGGACTCCGTTTGATATTCCTTTTTCTTCGAAATACTGAAATAGGCAAAAAAAACAACAATACGGGCTGGGCCTCCAGTTAGTAGGTTAGTCCCAAAAATGATATAAATGTGTAAAATAAAGCCCATAAACATCCAAAAGGGGTAATATAATAACATGGAGCAATCAAAAGTTATAGATACATTGGAGACGTATCAGCTTTCTCTAGAAACGCATTAAAATTCAACGGAATAGTTGCACGGGCCATTTATCTACAACAACAGAGACATGCAAAATACTATCAGGTACTAAGTTCATGATAAATTAAAGTTCAATTAATCATATTACTTAATAAATCCCACTTAGATAGATATCCCTCTAATCATCTAAGTGATCACGTGATCCAAATCAACTAAACCATGTCCGATCATCACATGAGATGGAGCAGTTTTCAATGGTGAACATCAGTATGTTGATCATATCTACTATATGATTCACGCTCGACTTTTCGGTCTCTGTGTTCCGAGGCCATATCTGCATATGCTAGGCTCGTCAAGTTTAACCCAAGTATTCTGCGTGTGCAAAACTGGCTTGCACCCGTTGTATGTGAACGTAGAGCTTATCACACCTGATCATCACGTGGTGTCTCGACACGACGAACTGTCGCAATGGTGCATACTCAGGGAGAACACTTATACCTTCAAATTTAGTGAGAGATCATCTTATAATGCTACCGCTGAACTAAGCAAAATAAGATGCATAAAGGATAAACATCACATGCAATCAATATAAGTGATATGATATGGCCATCATCATATTGTGCATTTGATCTCCATCTCCAAAGCACCGTCATGATCATCATCGTCAGCGGCTTGACACCTTGATCTCCATCAAAGCATCATTGTCGGTGTCAAAACCGGCGGATCTCGGGTAGGGGGTCCTGAACTATGCGTCTAGGCGGATGGTAACAGGAGACAAGGGACACGATGTTTTTACCCAGGTTCGGGCCCTCCCGATGGAGGTAAAACCCTACTCCTGCTTGGTTGATATTGATGATATGGTACTACAAGAGTGGATCTACCACGAGATCAAGGAGGCTAAACCCTAGAAGCTAGCCTATGGTATGATTGTTGTAATGATTGTTCGTCCTACGGACTAAAACCCTCCGGTTTATATAGACACCGGGGAGGGCTAGGGTTACACAGAGTCGGTTACAATGGTAGGAGATCTACATATCCGTATTGCCAAGCTTGCCTTCCACGCCAAGGAAAGTCACATCCGGACACGGGACGAAGTCTTCAATCTTGTATCTTCATAGTCTTGGAGTCCGGCTGACGATGATAGTCCGGCTGTCCGGACACCCCCTAGTCCAGGACTCCCTTAGTAGCCCCTGAACCAGGCTTCAATGACGATGAGTCCGGCGCGCATATTTTTCGGCATTGCAAGGCGGGTTCCTCCTCCGAATAATTCATAGAAGATTGTGAACACCAGGATAGTGTCCGGCTCTGCAAAATAATTCCACATTCCACCGTAGAGAGAATATTATGTACACAGGCTCAATCTACTGACGTATTTTGTAGCACGACGTCATGCCACTACCAAGCCTTTACTTGAATCGTTTTTTATTATACCACCTCAGCGCGTTTAGCAAAGCGGTTTCCTTGGCACGTCTTGTTGAAGCAGAGATTGTGTTCCCCTTATTTCGGGATTCTCATCAATACGGACGTGGGTAACCCAACCGCGCCATTGATGGTGGCGCTTGGGAGATAAGCGAGTTTTACCAGGCGGGTGGGGACGCATAGTTTTTGTCCGCCCATATATAAGGGGATAAGGATCCACCCTTTTTACCTACGCCTTCTTCCTCCTTTGCTTATCCATCTCCGCGCACTCTCGAGCTCCAGCGCCCAAGTCCGCGCATCTCGTCTCGACCTTCTCTGACCATGTCCGGAGCGGGAGGCAAATGGCTGGCCTCCTCCGTGACGGAGGAGCACATCGCAAAACTGCGCAGCGCCGGATACCTTCCGGCGACATCGCGCACCGGCTGCCCGACAAGGGGCAGCTCATCCCCACCCCAGGCCCCATGAGAGGGTCGTATTCCTTCCCCACTTCCTCCGCGGACTGGGCTTTCCGTTGCATCCCTTTGTCCGGGGGCTCATGTACTATTACGGCCTGGATTTCCATGATCTGGTGCCAAACTTCATCCTCAACATCTCGGCGTTTATCATCGTGTGTGAGGCCTTCCTCTGCATCCAGCCCTACTTCGGCTTGTGGCTCAAGACCTTCAACGTCAAGCCGAAGGTGGTGAAGGGCACTCAAGCGGAGTGCGGAGGCGCCATGTTGGGAAAGATGCCCAACGTCATCTGGCTCAAAGGGGCCTTCGTGGAGTCCGTCAAGTGGCAATCGGGGTGGTTCTACATCACCGAGCCGCGCGACCCTAAGTGGGCGGCGGCCCCCGAGTTCAGATCTAGTATCCCTATGCAGCTCACCTCCTGGAAAGAGAAGGGCCTGCTATGGGGCAGTTCGAAGGAGCTGACAGGACTCCAGTCCTGTCTTCAGACCCTGGTGAACAAGAAGCTTAGGCTTGTCAATGTGATCCAGGTCATGCTCATCCGCCGGATCCTCCCCTGCCAACAACGGGCCTTCAATCTGTGGGAGTTTGATCCGGCACAGCACCGGACTCTGAGCGGGCTCTTCGACACGACGTATGAAGCCGTTTGGAGGGTGTTGTTCAAGGGCGGAGAAGCCCCCGCGTCCGCGACTGAAGATCACGGATTCAACACCAAGCGCCCGGCCGGTGAGGTAAGCTTTGTTATCCTCTACGGGACAGTTGTTTTCTTTCATAGTTTGACTCTATGTGGGATCTAAAACTCCCAATGCCTTTGACAGGACTGGCAGAGGACGTCCGGACAGGTAGACTATCCGGCTCCCCTTCCCAAAGACCCAGCGAACGCCCGTTTAACGGGGCTGCTGGTCCCGGCACTCTATGTGGTGCCGGAGAAGAAGGCCAAGAAGAAGGCCACGGGAACTCGAAGAAGTTCCCAGCGCCAGGTGCTATTGGACTCATCGTCCAATGGCTCCGAGGCGGACTCCTCCCCCGAAGACGAGGAGGAGAAAGAGGACTCTCTCCCAGAGGAAGGGGAGAGGAAGAGGAAGGCTTCGCCAACAGGGGAGGCCGAAGGGTCCAAGAGGGGAAGAACTATTCCCCCGGACAGCTCCGCCAACACCAACGTTGGCGACGAAGAGTGGCCCTCAAGGGCCAGGCCTCCGGCAAGATCATAAGTATCCGGATTCCTGAATGATTTATAACATTTGTGTCACATAGTGTCCTTCTAATGCCGCACACTGCCTGCAGTCCGACCGATGATGATCTCCCCGCTTCGTCGAGCGGGTCGTTGGCTCCGTCGGATGTAGATTCCATCCCGATTGCCTCCACCCCTCGCGATGCTGAGGACACCGAGGTGGGATCCCGGGAAGGGACCCATCAGGTGGAGGCTCCGGAGGCGCCACAAGGCAACCTCCCGGACTTTGCGCCGGACTCCACGCTGGAACCCGCAGTGGTTCCGGAGTCCGGCAGGCGGCCCCTTCGCAAGAAGGGCAAGACCGTGACACCGGCAGCCTCCGACCAACCGGAGGCGCCGGACAACTTGTTGGAGGCGCTCAAAGGCGCTTCCATCGAGGAAGAACACCACACTATCATGAGTGCGGTGATTCAGAAGGTTCAGCTCGCCAAGAGCGGGCTGACCGAAGCCTGCAGTAGCCTTCTAACAGGCTTTGAGGTAAGAAGTTAAAATTATGTAATGTAATACCGCATAGACAGTAGCCCCTGATGCTCGATTTGGTGTTCGGAAAGAAAAGCCGGACTGAGGATCTAAAAAGATATACGCAGGGTTGCTAAAAGTTATGTCAATATGGGTTTGCAGGCTGCGCTGCTGACCTCTGCCACACTTACTGCGGAGGTCGGTGCTTTGAAGCGGGACCTCAAGCAGTCCGAGCAAGAGCTCGGCCGTGCCAAGAAGCAGCTCGAGGACAAAGAAGGTGAGTAACACCACTTTGAATAGTTACCTTACAGAAAAGGATTTAGGTTGCAATAAAAATAACAAGGATAACGTGGGTACTGCAGGGGCCACGAACGAGGTGGCAACCCTGAAGGAGGCTGTGTCCGCGGCCGAACGCAACGCGGCCGTGGAACGGGCAGAGCAGGAAAAGCAGGAGGCGCGGGTGGCGGAGGTGCGGCAAGAGCTCCAGGCTCTCATGGAAAAACATGAGAGTTTGGAGCGTGACTCGAAGACTCGAGAGTCCGAACTTGCCTCGGCTCTTGAAAGTGCCAAAGCCGCTAAGGCCGAGGCCCATAAGGCCCTCCAAGAGATTGAGGCGGTAAAGAAGATAGCGGCGGGTAAGGCATTTTTCATGCAAAGCAAGCATGTTAATGTAAATTACCTATTACTTACCTAAATTCGGAGCTCTCCAGGGGCGTTTGCAGATCTGCCTCGCAGTGTGTCCGATGCCGCCGCATTCTACCGAGCCGAGGAGGGGAGCTCAACGGAGAAGGTCTTCTGGTCTCAGTACGCTGAGGCCGGCCATTCGGTGCCCCCTAGCGACCAACTGAAGCAGCTGGTCGAGCTCCACAAGGTAGCCGAGCAGGCCATGAAGGGCCTCATAGTCCGGCTGTGGCCTGGAGAGGCCATGCCTGGGAGCTACTTCGGTCTCGTGCGGCGGCTGGTGGATGCGTGCCCCTGGGTGGAGGTCATCAAGCGCTCCGCCTGTATTGAAGGTGCTCGTCGGGCCCTTGCCCGCGCAAAGGTGCATTGGGGCAGGCTGGATGCGGAGAAGGCTTATCACTGACGTGCCGCCAGCGGGCAAGGAGTATCGCGCGCCCGAGATGTACTATAAGACTGTCCTGAAGGGTGCCCGCCAGATTGCGGATGAGTGCCCTAGAGATGTAATTATTGAGTAAACTCGCTATGTGTTATCCTGTGTGCTGAAAACTTTGTTCATATGCGCTAAGCAACGCTTATTGATTTAAAATATTACCTTCTGTGCGGCCGTTTATAAAATCTGAGAGATGGCAAGTCGTCGGCTTCAGCCCCCATGCCACTAGTGCTGGGGTGTTCGGGATAAACTTGAGCACTCTTGTTCCCATTTTTGGGTCCATCTAGGGAGGCGCTCAACACAACGAACAAGGCAACCGGAATTATAATGCTTGAACACTCTCACTTAGCCATAGAATTCTATAATTTTAAATTTCGGCGAAGCCCCTAGTATTCGGAAGACCGAGTTCGGGGCGCTATCCACGCCTTGGCCGGACATTATCCGGTTCTTCGCTCGAAGCGGCATAAGTCTTTAGGGACTCGAAAAGACCTCTCGAACAGCGACCAGTCTCTCGCCTTATCATGACAGTCAGTTTTAGCTTTCTCCACTGAGGCGCTCGCCCAGCTCAACCGGGGCGCAATCGCAGTGGTTCTCCCAGTGCCACCTTAGCCGACAGAACGGAACATAAGGTACCAAAACATGGGAGCCGGGCAAACCCAACTATTGACCCAAGACATGATTCGGAGCCGATTCATATAATGCTATAAGTTCGGGGTGCCGCACTTGTGAAAGTGTTCGGACTTATCACACCATAATGCGGGGAACATAAGCCCCTGGTGTATTCGGCCGTACCAAATTGTACGGATGCAAGATGTCATTAATGAACATATATGTAAAGTAATGCAATTATAGGCAAAAAGTGATGCATTATTTATTCAAGGAATTCTGCTATGAGTGCGGAATGATACAAATAGTGCGGTAAGCAAGGGATTGGACTAATTAGGTGTGTCTCCCTCCAGGGGTAGGCTGCGGAATGGTGTATTTAACAAATTTAATGCTCGTAATGGAGACCACCTGAGTGTTCGGCGCAGCCTTTGTCCCTCCCTGGCTGTTGCATCGTGAATTCGGCAGGTTCGCCGCCGGACAGGGCCTATGGTGAACGGAGTCCTGTGTATAAAAAGAAGGAAAATAAAAAATAAAAAGAGCGACACACTTGGGAGCCCCTGGTGCGGTCGAGCCGCACTCTAGGTCAGTTGTGGTCATGCCCCTCCCCCTATGCCCATGGTATCTCCAGGGCGTAATGATGTACGCGGAGAGCTGGTCTTGCAATTATGCGAGGGCTGGGGTTGGGGCCGCATTGCTACGCGTGCTCGGAACGTGCCAGGTGGTCTTGATTGATGTTGCTCCGGGCGCATTTGGCCGTGTCCGGTCGTTTAACGGCCGGACTCGAAAATTGCCTTAGAAGGCTGCTCTGTACTTCTGCCGCGAGATCCGCGGTATGTTCCTCCGTTCGAAGGGAGCGTTCCGTATTTCCGTTGACCGTGATGACTCCACGAGGGCCTGGCATCTTGAGCTTGAGGTATGCATAATGCGATACCGCGTTGAATTTTGCGAACGCGGTTCGTCCGAGCAGAGCGTGATAGCCTCTGCAGAACAGGACTATGTCGAAGATTAACTCCTCGCTTCGGAAATTATCCGGGGATCCGAAGACCACTTCCAGTGTGACTGAGCCTGTACAATTGGCCTCAACACCTGGTATGACGCCTTTGAAGGTTGTCTTTGTAGGTTTAATCCTTGAGGGGTCTATGCCCATCTTGCGCACTGTATCCTGATAAAGCAGGTTCAGGCTACTGCCGCCGTCCATCAGGACTCTCGTGAGGTGAAATCCATCGACGATTGGGTCTAAAACCAATGCGGCGAATCCGCCATGGCGGATACTGGTCGGGTGGTCTCTTCGATCGAAAGTGATCGGGTAAGAGGACCATGGATTGAACTTCGGGGCGACTGGCTCCATCGCATATACGTCCCTCAGTGCACGCTTCCGCTCCCTCTTAGGTATGTGGGTTGCGTATATCATGTTTACCGTCCGCACTTGTGGGGGGAAGCCCTTCTGTCCTCTACTGTTCGGCGGCCGGGTCTCTTCCTCGTCATCGCTGTGTAGCCCCTTGTCATTGTTTTCGGCAATTAACTTGCCTGCCTGCTTGAATACCCAACAATCTCTGTTGGTGTGGTTAGCTGGTTTTTCGGGGGTGCCATGTATCTGGCAAGAGCGGTCGAGTATTCGGTCCAAATTGGACGGACCCGGAGTGGTTCTTTTGAACGGCTTCTTCCTCTAACCGGGTTTAGAGCCTCGGAATCCGGCGTTGACTGCCGTATCCTCATTGTTGTCGCCATTAACGCGGCGTTTGTTTTTGCTTCGACGCGACCTGCCATTGTGGTCCTTAGTGTCCGGACTGCCAGCATTTTTACTGAGGTTGTTGCTGCGAGCTAGCCAGCTTTCCTCCCCCGCACAGAAGCGGGTCATTAATGATGTGAGGGCTGCCATGGATTTCGGCTTTTCCTGTCCTAGGTGCCGGGCAAGCCACTCGTCGCGGATGTTATGTTTGAAGGCTGCGAGGGCCTTTGCATCCGGACAGTCAACGATTTGATTTTTCTTTGTTAAGAACCGTGTCCAGAATTGTCTGGCCGATTCGTCTGGCTGCTGAATTATGTGGCTTAGGTCATCGGCGTCTGGTGGTCGCACATATGTGCCCTGGAAGTTGTCGAGGAATGCGGCTTCCAGGTCCTCCAAACACCCAATTGACTCTGCGGGCAGGCTGTTAAGCCAATGCCGAGCTGGTCTTTAAGCTTGAGCGGGAGATATTTGATAGCATGGAGATCATCGCCGCGGGCCATATGGATATGAAGGAGATAATCCTCGACCCAAACCGCGGGGTCTGTTGTGCCATCGTAGGATTCGATGTTGACGGTTTAAACCCTTCAGGGATTTGATGATCCATTACTTCGTCTGTGAAGCATAGTGGGTGTGCGGCGCCTCTATATTGAGCGATATCACGACGTAGCTCAAGGGAGCGTTGTCTGCTGTGTTCGGCCCGGTCGGAGTTGTTGTATCCGGCTCGACGGTATTCGTCGTGGGTCGTGGGGCGCCCGCGTGATCCATAGATAGATCTGGATTGTCTTGCCTTGTCCTCCAATATATCCCGCAAGTCCTACGCGTTCCCCCGTGGCTTCATACTTTTCGAGCGATGCTGGGGTACGGTCTTGATGGAGGGCTGGGATGCCTCTCTGTCGCGACCACAGGGTGGTCGACCAGCCGTATTGTGCTCTGGTGATGAAGGTATGTATGCTTCCTCCTCTAATCGGGGGAGCAACTTGCGTTTTGGGTAGCTCTTGGAGGGGCGTTCGAGTTCGTACTCTTCGGCCGCGAGGACCTCGGTCCATCTGTCGGCCAGCAGGTCTTGATCAGCTTGAAGCTGCTGCTGCTTTTTCTTTAGGCTATTTGCCGTGGCCATTAGCCTGTGTTTGAAACGCTCTTGTTCGACGGGATCCTTGGGCACGACGAATTCGTAGTCGTCGAGGCTTGCCTCATCGCCGGAGGGAGGTATGTAATTATCATCCTCGACCTCTTCGTCTGCCGCTCTCTCGTGAGGGCTTGCTTCTGCATCCTCCTGCGCTGAATCTTGCCAGAGGGGGTTGTCTTCGGCACTTTCTGGGGTGTTATTATCTCCTGTGCCGGAATCTCCATTCTTACTGTGGCGGGATTTAGAGCGGCGCCGCTGACGTCAGCGCTTGGGCTTTTTCTTTAAGGAATCTGTCTCCGCTGCTTCTTCGCCATCCCCATCTTTTGGGGTCTCCACCATGTATATGTCGTATGACGAGGTGGTCTTCCAGTGCCCTGTGGGCACTGGTTCTTGATCGTCTCCGGCATCATCGCCCTGTGTCCATGTATACCGTCGATGTCTTCAAAGTCGTAGTCTAGCATGTCGGTTAAGTCATCGACAGTGGCTACAAAGTGGGTGGTGGGTGGTCTTTGAATTTCTTCGTCGTCCGTATCCCAACCATCCTGGCCGTAGTCCGGCTAGGGCTCTCCGGATAGCGAGAGATGCTTTAGCGAATTTAGGATATCGCCAAAGGGTGAGTGCTGAAAGATGTCCGCGGCAGTGAACTCCATGATCGGCGCCCAATCGGATTCGATTGGCCGGGGCGCAGGAGGTTCGGAGTCCGGCAAGGAGTCCGGCGCCTCGGAGTCATGAGCTTTATAAGGGACAAGGTCAGTATTCGGCTCCATTGCCGTAGCGGTTGCAGCTCCCGAGGCGGTGTCCAGCCACCCATCCTCGATCTGCGCGATCGGCTCCGAACTATGGGTCGGAGCGGATTCGTGTGCGGCCTCCAAGGTACTGTCCGGCGGCAGAGTTAGATCATGCACATCGTGACAGTGCGGCACGCTCGGCTGCGGCTCGGATCCGTCGAAGATCAAGTCTCCGCGGTTGTCCGCCGTGAAGTTTAGGCTTCCAAATCTGACCCGATGGCCAGGGGCGTAGCTTTCGATCTGCTCCAGATGGCCAAGTGAATTAGCCCGCAGTGCGAAGCCGCCGAATACGAAGATCTGTCCGGGGAGAAAAGTCTCACCCAGGACTGCGTTGTTGGTCGAAGAAGCCATCGAGCCTATCGGTGACGACACAGAGGAACTCTCAATGAAAGCACCAATGTTGGTGTCAAAACCGGTGGATCTCGGGTAGGGGGTCCCGAACTGTGCGTCTAGGCGGATGGTAACAGGAGACAAGGGGCACGATGTTTTTACCCAGGTTCGAGCCCTCTCGATGGAGGTAAAACCCTACTCATGCTTGGTTGATATTGATGATATGGTACTACAAGAGTGGATCTACCACGAGATCAAGGAGGCTGAACCCTAGAAGCTAGCCTATGGTATGATTGTTGTAATGATTGTTCGTCCTACGGACTAAAACCCTCCGGTTTATATAGACACCGGGGAGGGCTAGGGTTACACAGAGTCGGTTACAATGGTAGGAGATCTACATATCCGTATTGCCAAGCTTTCCTTCCACGCCAAGGAAAGTCCCATCCGGACACGGGACGAAGTCTTCAATCTTGTATCTTCATAGTCTTGGAGTCCGGCTGACGATGATAGTCCGGCTATCCGGACACCCCCTAGTCCAGGACTCCCTCAATCATCGTCGTCTCGTCAACTATTGCTTCTACGACTATCGCTGCCTCTTCGTGATAAAGTAAAGAAATTACATGGCGATTGCATTTCATACAATAAAATGACAACCATATGGATCCTGCCAATTGCCGATAACTGTTACAAAACATGATCATCTCATACAACAATTTATATATCATCACGTCTTGACCATATCACATCACAACATGCCCTACAAAAACAAGTTAGACGTTCTCTACTTTGTTGTTGCAAGTTTTACGTGGCTGCTACGGGCTTAGCAAGAACCGTTGTTACCTACACATCAAAACCACAACGATTTTTTGTCAAGTGTGGTGTTTTAGCCTTCAACAAGGACCGAGCGTAGTCACACTCGATTCAACTAAAGCTGGAGAAACAGACACCCACTAGCCACCTGTATGCGAAGCACATCGGTAGAACCAGTCACGCATAAGCGTACGCGTAATGTCGGTCTGGGCCGCTTCATCCAACAATACCACCAAATCAAAGTATGACATGCTGGTAAGCAGTATGACTATTATCGCCCACAACTCTTTGTGTTCTACTCGTGCATATAACATCTACGCATAGACCTGGATCTGATACCACTGTTGGGGAACGCGGTAATTTCACAAAAATTCATATGATCACGCATGATCTATCTAGGTGATGCATAGCAATGAGAGGGTAGAGTGTTGTCTACGTACCCTCGTAGACCGAAAGCGGAAGCGTTATGACAACGCGGTTGATGTAGTCATATGTCTTCGTGATCCGACCGATCCTAGCACCGAAAGTACGGCACCTCCGCGATCTGCACACGTTCAGCTCAGTGACATCCCACGAACTCTAGATCCACCTGAGGTCGAGGGAGAGTTTCGTCAGCACGAAGGCATGATGACAGTGTTGATGAAGTTACCGACGTAGGGCTTCGCCTAAGCACTACAACGATATGATCGAGGTGGAAATCTATGGAGGGGGCACCGCACACGGCTAAACAATCAACTTGTGTGTCTATGGGGTGCCCCCTGATAACCCACAAGTATAGGGGATCAATTGTAGCCTCTTTTGATAAGTAAGAGTGTCAAACCCAACGAGGAGCTAAAGGTAGAACAAATATTCCCTCAAGTTCTATTGACCACCGATACAACTCTATGCACGCTTGACGTTCGCTTTACCTAGAACTAGTATGAAACTAGAAGTACTTTGTAGGTGTTGTTGGATAGGTTTGCAAGATAATAAAGAACACGTAAATAAAAAGTAGGGGTTGTTTAGATAAAGAGGCAATAAAGTAAATATAGTGAGTGTGGAAAAGTGGTGGTAGGAGTTGCGGAATTGTCCCTAAGCAATTGACTACTTTACTAGACCGATAGCAAGTTTTATGTGGGAGAGGCATAAGCTAACATACTTTTTCTTCTTGGATCATATGCACTTATGATTGGAACTCTAGCAAGCATCCCCAACTACTAAAGATCATTAAGGTAAAACCCAACCACAACATTAAAGCATCAAGTCCCCTTTATCCCATACGCCACAACCCCCTTACTCGGGTTTATGCTTCTGTCACTCAAGCAACCCACTATAAGCGAATCATGAACGTATTACAACACCCTACAGCGGGAATACCTCACTCTTGCGTGACACAGAGGGAACAGTAGGACAGCAACATAACCAAAAGCAAATTAAACCAATCATAGCAATTCACCAATCACCGGTAGGACAACGAAAATCTACTCAGACATCATAGGATGGCAACACATCATTGGCTAATAATATGAAGCATAAAGCACCATGTTCAAGTACGGGTTGCGGGAGAGTGGACCGCTGAATATAGATGGTGGAAGGTGATGGAGATGTTGGTGAAGATGATGGAGGTGTTGGTGTCGAGGTGATGATGATGGCCTCCGGTGGCGTTTCGGCGCCACCGGAAGCAAGGGGGAGAGAGCCCCCTTCTTCTTCTTCTTCCTTGACATTCTCCCTAGATGGGAGAAGGGTTTCCCCTCTGGTCCTTGGCTCCCATGGCATGGGAGGGGTAAGAGCCCCTCCGAGATTGGATCTGTCTCTTTGTCTCTCTCTGTTTCTGCGTTCTGGTATTCTGCCATTTCACCGTTTCTTATATATCCAGAGATCCGTAAGTCCGATTGAATTGGAACCTTCGCCACGATTTTTTCTGAAAATTAGCTTTCTTGCGGCCAAAGAAGAGCAGCAGCCGCCTTACGGGGTGCCCACGACGGTCAGGGGCGCGCCCCTGCCTCGTGCCCCCCTTGGGCACCGTCTCGCATTGATTCTTCTTCCCAAATATCACAAATATTCCAAAAATATTCTCCGTCCGTTTTAATCCCGTTAGGACTCCGTTTGATATGGGTTTTCTGCGAAACATAAAACATGCAACAAACAGGAACTAGCACTGGGCACTGGATCAATATGTTAGTCCCAAAAATAGTATAAAAAGTTGCCAAAAGTATATGAAAGTTGTAGAATATTGGCATGGAACAATCAAAAATTATAGATGCGACGGAGACGTATCAGCATCCCCAAGCTTAATTCCTGCTCATCCTCTAGTAGGTAAATGATAAAAAAGATAATTTTTGATGTGGAATGCTACCTAGAATAATATTGATCATGTAATCTAATCATGGCATGAATATTAAGACATGAGTGATTCAAAGCAATAGTCTATCATTTGACATAAAAGAAATAATAGTCAGGCATCCCAACAAACAATCATGCCTTTCAAAATATCAATGCTTACAGAACGTTATCCCTACAAAATCATATAGTCTTTTATGCTCCCTTTTCTTAACACAAGGTATCCCTCATGCCTATCCCGGTGTCAGCCAAGCAATTGGTTCACACTTTTTAATGCGCTTCAGCCTTTTCAACCCTCACGCAATACATGAGCGCAAGACATGTATATAGCACTATAGGTGGAATAGAGTATGATGGTGGAGGTTGTGTGGAGAAGACAAAAAGGGAGAAAGTCTCACATCGACGGGCTAATCAACGGGCTATGGAGATGCCCATCAATTGATGTCAATGTGAAGAGTAGGGATTGCCATGCAATAGATGAACTAGAGCTATAAGTGTATGAAAGCTCAAATTGAAACTAAGTGGGTGTGCATCCAACTGGCTTGCTCATGAAGACCTAGGGCATTTGAGTAAGCCCGTCGTTGGAATATACAAGCCAAGTTCTATAATGAAAATTCCCACTAGTATATGAAAGTGACAATATAGGAGACTCTCTATATGAAGAACATGGTGTTACTCTGAAGCACAAGTGTGGTAAAAGGATAGTAACATTGCCCCCCTTTTTCTTTCTTTTCTTGGGCGGGCTTCTTTGGCCCCCTTTTTTATTTAGGCTTCTTTGGCCTCTTTTTTTTGGGGGACAATGCTCTAATAATGATGATCATCACACTTTATTTACTTACAACTCGATATCTAGAACAAAGATATGACTCTATATGAATGCTTTCGGCGGTGTACCGGGATGTGCAATGATCTAGCATAGCAATGACATCAAAAAACGTACAAGCCATGAAAATTTCATGCTAGCTATCTTACGATCATGCAAAGCAATATGACAATGAATGCTCAAGTCATGTATATGATGATGATGGAAGTTGCATGGCAATATATCTCGGAATGTCTATGGAAATGCCATGATAGGTAGGTATCGTGGCTGTTTTGAGGAAGATATAAGGAGGCTTATGTGTGATAGAGTGTACCGTATCACAGGGTTTGGATGCACCGGCAAAGTTTGCACCAACTCTCAAGGTGTGAAAGGGCAATGCACGATACCGAAGAGGCTAGCAATGATGGAAGGGTGAGAGTGCGTATAATCCATGGACTCACATTAGTCATAAAGAACACATATACTTATTGCAAAAGTTTATTAGCCCTCGAAGCAAAGTACTACTATGCATGCTCCTAGGGGGGAGGTTGGTAGGAGTTAACCATCGCGCGCCCCCGACCTTCACGCAAAGATAAACAATCAAAATACAATGCACGCCAATTTGGTTACATAGTTAGTAGACCATAATTGCATGCTTCGGGAATCACAAACCTTAACACCAATATACTTATTAAACACAACCATTTACTAGAACCTCCCACATATTATCATCTATTTATCGCAAAACTATTGCAAGGAATCAAACATATCATATTCAGTGATCCACAAGTTTTATGTAGGATTTTATGACTAACCATGTGAATGACCAATTCCTGTCATCTCTCTAAATGGATACAAGTGAAGCAAGAGAGTTTAATTATTTCTACAAAAGATATGCCCATGCTCTAACAAATATAAGTGAAGCAAAAGAGCATTCTACAAATGGCGGTTTTCTATGTGAAGAGAAACAGGCAATCCAAACTTCAAATGATATAGGTGAAGCACGTGAAGCATTCTATAAAGCCATACTCAAAAGGTATAAGTGAAGTGCAATGAGCATTCTATAAACAACCATGTACTATCTCATACCAGCATGGTGCATAGAAGAAAAATGAAAACTAAATGCAAAAGATGCTCCAAGACTTGCACATATCGCATGAACGAAACGAATCCGAAAACATACCGATACTTGTTGAAGAAAGAGGGGATGCCTTCCGGGGCATCCCCAAGCTTAGACTCTTGAATCTCCTTGAATATTCACTTGGGGTGCCTTGGGCATCCCCAAGCTTGAGCTCTTGCCTCTCTTCCTTTTCCTCATATCGAAACCTCCTCGATCAAACACTTCATCCACACAAAACTTCAACAGAAAACTCGATAAGATCCGTTAGTATAATAAAGCAAATCACTACTCTAAGTACTATTACAAACCAATTCATATTTTGTTTTTCCATTTTGTCTACTGTAATATAACTTTTTCATGGCTTAATCCTCTAATAGAAATTGATAGTTTCATCAAAACAAGCAAACTATGCATAAAAAACAGAATCTGTCAAAAACAGAACAGTCTGTAGCTATCTGAACATTCACCATACTTCTGGTACCCAAAAATTCTACCAAAATTAGGAAAAATAAACAATTTGTACAGAAAGACAGTGCATAAAGTTTCAGAACCGTTTGACGTTCTAGTAAAAAATGTAAAATAGCACACTACAGCCAAAGTTTCTGTCGTGCACCGCACAAACCAACAAGCATTGTAAACATCCTAAAGGCAAACCTTGGCACATTATTTTTATAATACAATGGAATTGTACAAGGGGATAATTATTTTTGATGAAAAGTTTCTGTAATTAAGGTTCACAAAGTTTTCGTGAGCATGAACAAAGTTCAAGGAGCTCTCCCACTTCAACAATGCTTGTCTTTCTTACTATTATGACCGGCCTGACTTACGGCCGTAGAAGGCCCACCGGGCAATCTTAGCCCACAAGTTATCTTAGGTTAATTCGTATGCAAGTTATCTAGGTTATAAATATATGATGTAAGACTCTGCTTCGGATTAAGCAATAAGAATATTATTATTCCCGTTGCCCGGCTCCCAGAGGAGCCGGAACCCTAGCCGCCTCCAACCCTTGCCGCCGCCGCCATCTTCCTCCGACGCGATGGCGCGCCCGCGCATCGCCCGCCCCGCTCCTTCCTTCTCCTACAACATCCGGAGCAAGTCCGGTAGGACCCCTGGTTCTACCAATTTGGTATCCAGAGACTCGGGTTCGACTTGTCTTCTCCATCACCCACGCCGCCGCTGCCCTCCGGCACCACCGCCTCACTGTCTGCCCCCCCCCCGATGACCACCAACTGAGCTCCGACGCTGCCGGGGCCGAGCGCTACAATGGGGGCCCCAATGCCGCCGACCCCAATACCGCCGGCCCCAACGCCACTGGCTCCCGTCTCCACCGCGCCACTGCCGACCGCCGTCTTCACACCGGAGCAGATGACCACCGCGCTGCAACATCTTCTGACGGCAGTCCAGGGCCTTCAGCTGCACATGGCAGGGCCCTACGCTCCACCGCCGGCTGCGCCGATCGCCGCCTATAGCCACCCCGCGCTGCCATGGTCGTCCCAGTGCGCCGCTGCGCTGCCATGGCCGTCCCAGACCGCCGCCACGGGCAGCGGTTTTCCGCTGCTGCAGTTTCCGGCGGGCCACCCCAACGGGCCGCCATCACCGCTGCTGCCTCCTCCCCAACCGTCCGTGGGCCCTCTCTGGCCGTCGTGGCCAACCACAACAACAGCAACACTTGTCGCGCCCCCACCGCCGCCGATGCAGCCTCCCATGCCACCCCTGCCCATCTCGGGGGTGCCTTCGCCGACCGGCCTGCCTATCAACCAGGTCCGGTTGCCGCCCTTTCCGTCGCCAATACCAGCATGGGCGGCTGGATCTTCACCACCGCCGTTCTACACCGCGACGTCCGATCAGCCGACCCTATTCCCGCAGTTTGGTGGGCCATCCGGCTCCACAGGTCGCTACCCGGAGTACCCCAACCAGGCATCACCTGCCGCCCTGCTCTGCTCCTCCGAGCCAGTTCGACATGGCACTGCGGCACAGACACCGCCACGGTTCGCCAAAATCAACTTCGCCACCTATGATGGCACGGAGGACCCCCTCAACTCGCTCAACCAGTGCGACGAGTTCTTTCGCGGGCAGCGAACCCTCGCATTGGAGAGTACCTGGCTCGCCTCCTACCACCTCTGCGGCGCGGCACAGACGTGGTATTACGCCCTCGAGCAGGATGAGGGCGGCATGCCCCCTTGGGAGCGCTTCCGCGAGCTCTGCCTCCTTCGCTTTGGGCCTCCGGTTCGCGGGAGCCGCTTCGCGGAGCTCGGTCGCCTTCCCTTCACCTCCATGGTGCAGGACTTCGCCGACCACTTCCAGGCCCTGGCATGCCACGCCTCGGGCATGACGGCGCAGCAGCGGGCCGACCTCTTCATCGGTGGCCTTCCGGATCACATCCGCGTGGTCGTGGAGCTTCGCGGACCTCAGGATCTCCAGACGGCCATGTACTATGGCCGCACCTTTGAGTGTCGCGCCCAGGCTATGCAGAAGGCAGCCCCGGTTCGAGGAGGTTGACAGGCCACCCGGCAGGCCCTGGCACCGGGCCGGCCACCTCTGGCCGCTCCGACGACTACTACCCCGGCCGTGATGCGACCCTTCCATCGGCTCTCTCCGGCGGAGCAGATGGAGCGACGCGCCAGGGCCTCTGCTTTAACTGCAACGAGGCCTATACGTCGAGCCATGTCTGCCCTCGCCTCTTCTACTTAAAGATGGCCCACTACATCAAGGAGGACACCCTGACCGACGGGGCCGACGCACTGCCTCCCCCAGCAGCTGCGGAGGCCACATCCGCCGCCGTCCCGGCGACGGCACTCATGGTCTCTCTCCATGCATGTGATCATTGGCATCTGCGATGAGCGGACCATGCTTTTGCCGGTGATGATCCATGGCGAGCGCTTGGTGGCCTTGGTGGATACAAGCTCCACCCACAACTTCTTGCCCGAGGCGACCATGCGTCGTTTAGCGCTTCAGACAACGGGCGGGGAGCAGCTTCGGGTCACGGTGGCCAACGGCGATCGTCTCCAGTGCCATGGGCTCGCCCAGAACATGCCCATCACCATCGGCGATGCCCACTTCTCCATCACATGTGAGGGCATTGACTTGGGCTGTTTCGACTTCATCCTTGGCCTTGACTTTCTGTGGACCCTTGGTCCCATCCTTTGGGACTTCGACGCTCTGATGATGACATTCTGGCGGCTGGGCCACCGCATCCGGTGGGACGGCGTTGGGGGCACCCCCCAGGTGGCGCCGCAACTCCAGTTGTCCGCGGCTACCTTCGAGGCCGAGCATCCACTATTGGATCACCTTCTGCAGCAGCACGACGACCTCTTCACCGAGCCGCAGGGCCTTCCACTAGCCCGGGCATACGATAACCGTATTCACCTTCTACCGGGCTCGGCACCGGTGGCCGTTCATCCCTACCACTACCCGCAGCTACAGAAGGACGAGTTGGAGCGGCAGTGCGCACTGATGCTCGCTGCGGGCATCATCCGGATCTCCACCTCGCCATTCACCGTGCCAGTCCTCCTTGTCTGCAAGTCGGACGGCATGTGGCGCTTCTGCATCGACTACCGTGCCCTTAATGCTCTCACACTTAAGGACAAGTTTCCGATCCGGTGGTTGATGACCTCTTGGACGAGCTACATGGGGCGCGTTTCTTCACCAAGCTAGATCTCCGGTCCTGGTACCACCAAGTGCGCATTCACCCGGACGACATTGCCAAGACGACATTTCGGATGCACCACAACCACTTCGAGTTCTTGGTGATGCCCTTCGGCCTCTCCAACGCCCCGGCGACCTTTCAGGCTCTAATGAATGACTTCCTCCAGCCCTACCTACGTTAGTTCATGGTCCGGGCCTTCTTCGACGGGATTGTCTGCCTCCACGGGTTCCCCACTTCGATCGTCAGTGATCGGGACCCCGTGTTTACGGGACATGTGTGGCGCGACCTCTTCAGGATGGCGGGCGTGCAACTCCGCTTGAGCATGGCCTTCCACCCTCCGACGGATGGCCAGTCCGAGGTCGTCAACAAGGTGATTGCCATGTATTTGCGTTGTGTCATAGGTGATCGTCCTTGTGTGTGGGTGGACTGGCTCTCGTGGGCGGAGTACTGCTACAGCACCTCCTATCACTCCGCCCTCCGCGCCACGGCTTTTGAGGTGGTATAAGGATGCCCGCCTCCGCCGATTCTTCCGGTTGATTCGTCCACAGCTCGGACCAAGGTGGCCGGGGACCTTTTGCGAAGCCGCAACAAGATGCTCACGGAGGTCCGGCAACGCCTCCTTCAGGCCCAGCAGTTGGCCAAACACTACTACCACGGTCATCATCGCGAGGCGGAGTTCGCGGTGGGTGGTTGGGTAAGGCTGCGTCTTCTTCACCGCTCTACGCAGTCACTAGACCCCCGTGCGAAGAAGAAGATGGGTCCTCGCTATGCCGGGCCCTTTGCTGTCCTGGAGCGCATTGGGAAGGTGGCTTACCGCCTTCAGCTTTCGGCGGGCGCTCGCATCCATGATGTGTTCCATGTGGGGCTGCTCAAGCCCTTTCGTGGAGAGCCGCCTGCGTGCCCTCCCGCGCTTCCCCCGACTGCCGATGGACGTCTTCTTCCTAGACTAGAGAAGGTCTTGCAGGCCCAGCTCCGTCGCGGGATGTGGTACGTGCTAATTCGGTGGGCTGGACTTCCGGAGGACGAGGCCACTTGGGAGCAGCGTGATGAGTTCCGCCAACACTATCCAGACTTTTAGCTCGAGGATGAGTTGTTTGCGCAGGCGGGGAGAGATGTTATGACCAGCCTGACTTACGGCCGTAGAAGGCCCACCGGGCAATCTTAGCCCACAAGTTATCTTAGGTTAATTCGTATGCAAGTTATCTAGGTTATAAATATATGCTGTAAGACTCTGTTTCGGATTAAGCAATAAGAATATTATTATTCCCGTAGCCCGGCTCCGAGAGGAGCCGGAACCCTAGCCGCCTCCAACCCTAGCCACCACCGCCATCTTCCGCCAACGCGATGCTGCCCAGCCACCGGCGCGCTCGCTCATCGCCGCTCCCTGCTCCTTCCTTCCCCTACAACCTCCGGAGCAGGTCCGGTATGACCCCTGGTTCTACCACTTACTTTCACTTTCCTTTTTGAAAAGTTTTGGGTTCCCCTCTTTATTATTTTTCGTTTTTAAACTATATAAAAGCACTCAGCAGAAACAAACGACTCTCTAAAACTTCTGGGTTGTCTCCCTGGCAGCGCTTTCTTTAAAGCCATTAAGCTAGGCATATAGTGCTCAAGTAATGAATCCACCCAGATCCCAAGTTATATCAAAGCCAATTTTAGTTAACAATGATTTGTAATTTAGTAGTGAGCACAAAGTAACATATATCAAGCAATGATGAAGTCTAACTCCCTTCCTATGCATCGGCAAGTCATAAAAGAACAATTCATGCACACATAGTAAAGGCCAATGCATAGTATAAACAGTTTCTTGCAATTTTATCGTGTGGGAAACATAGAGAGGTGGAGATATAGTTCCTCTCTCATAATAATTGCAAGTAGGAGCAGCAAGAACATGCATATTACATCCATCAAAATTATCATGTGCAACGGTAAAAGGCAACCATCAATATAATCCTTAATAAGCACAAACTTCTCCGATATAGTGTAGTCGAGAGAATTCAAAAATATAATAGGACTATCATGCATGTGTGCAATAGCGACAATTTCATGTTTAACATAAGGAACTATAGCAAGTTCATCTCCATAAGCATAACTCATATTGGCATCTTGGCCACAAGCATAGCAAGCATCATCAAAAAGGGATATTTCAAGAGAATCAAAGGGATCATAACAATCATCATAGCAATCATCCTTCGGTAAACACGAAGGGAAATTAAACAATGTATCAGTTGAAGAGTTACTCTCATTAGAAGGTGGGCACGGGTAGCTAATCCGCTCTTCCTCCTTTTGTTCTTCGCTCTCCTTATCATCTTTTTCATCCAATGAGCTCACAGTTTCATCAATTTCTTCTTCCATAGACTCCTGCAAAATATTAGTCTCTTCTTGAACAGCGGAGACTTCCTCAATAAATGCATCAATATCGGAATTGAATTCATAATTCTCATAGCAATATTTAAATATAGCAAAATTTTCAGGTCTGTAAACAACATCATCAAGATTTTCACACTCTTTAAACAAAGATTCAATTTCATAAGCACCCATAAAAGCAACGAATTCTTCTATTTGTTCCACATCATAGTAATCATATATACCATTAGCATAAGAAGCTAAGGTTTCATTATCATTAAATTTGCATGAAAAGGGAAGGTGTGGAGCCTTCATCCTAGAGCAACAAGTATAATCATATCTCAAGCATAGTTGACGAGCATACCAATGTAACATATGAATTTGATCCCATAATAGTTTCCCTTTTTGAGTCAAGCGATAATCCCTAAAGTATTCACATTGATCCAATTTGTCTCCTGTAACATAATTGAATGGAGTTTTCTCAGGATTATCAAAGTAGTACATAATATCTTTCACATAATGAGCATCGAGGGTTTAGGAGGTTCCCCATCTCCATGAGTAGCAAGTACACCTATTTTTTTTTGGTATTTCGTGTTCCATATCCATAACTAAAGATAGAGAACAACTTAGAACAGCAAATAAAAATTACTTAGTGATAAAGCAAACAAGCACACACGAGAATATTCACCCCACGCTATGACTCCCCGGCAACGCCGCCAGAAAAAGGTCCTTATAACCCACAAGTATATGGGATCAATTGTAGCCTCTTTCGATAAGTAACAGTGTCGAACCCAATGAGGAGCTAAAGGTAGAACAAATATTCCCTCAAGTTCTATCGACCACCGATACAACTCTACGCACGCTTGACGTTCGCTTTACCTAGAACTAGTATGAAACTAGAAGTACTTTGTAGGTGTTGTTGGATAGGTTTGCAAGATAATAAAGAACACATAAATAAAAAGTAGGGGTTGTTTAGATAAAGAGGCAATAAAGTAAATATAGCGAGTGTGAAAAAGTGGTGGTAGGAGTTGCGGAATTGTCCCTAAGAAATTGACTACTTTACTAGACCGATAGCAAGTTTTATGTGGGAGCGGCATAAGCTAACATACTTTCTCTTCTTGGATCATATGCACTTATGATTGGAACTCTAGCAAGCATCCGCAACTACTAAAGATCATTAAGGTAAAACCCAACCATAGCATTAAAGCATCAAGTCCCCTTTATCCCATACGCCACAACCCCCTTACTCGGGTTTATGCTTCTGTCACTCAAGCAACCCACTATAAGCGAATCATGAAAGTATTGCAACACTGTACAAAGGGAATCCCTCACGCTTGCGCGATACGGTGGGCACAATAGGAAAGCAACATAACCACAAGCAAATTAAACCAATCATAGCAATTCACCAATCACCGGTAGGACAACGAAAATCTACTCAGACATCATACACTACAAAAAAATACAATTCCGTGATGATACGTGTTTGTCACAGTAGGTCGCGTTTCCCGTCATGCATGTACATCCATGACGATTTTATGACAGAATCAAGATAGTCATACCTGTGCTATCGTAGAAGTGTTCCATGACATTACCAAAATTATCATCACGGAAGTGTCCACTTCCCATGACGATAAATCGCGCGTCACAGAAGTGCTTTCGTCAAGGGTGACCGACACGTGGCATCCATCGTAACGGAACGCCGTTAAGCTATCGGGTCCGGTTTTGGGTCTGATAACCCATTAACAGCCAGGACCAATGGGGATTTTCCACGTGTAAAATCATCATTGGCTGGAGGAAACACGTGTCAGCTCCGCATTGGCACAGGTGTCACTCACCCAATGGGCGAGGCGCGCCTATGATATGTTGACACGTAGACCGGCCCATAAAGTTTACATGGGCCGGCCCAACTAAAGGCCCACAAGATTTTGCGGACCATAATGGTCCGGCCCAGCTAAAGGCCCACGAGATTTTGCGGACCATAATGGGCGGGCCCTGCTAAAGGCCCACAAGATTTTGTGGGCCATAATGGGCCGGCCCGGGTAAAGGCCCACAAGATTTTTGTGTGCCATAATGGGCCGACCCAATTAAAGGCCCGCAAGATTCTTGCAGATCATAATGGGCCGGCCCAGCTAAAGGCCCACGAGATTTCACCGACATTAATGGGCCGGCCCAGCTGTAGGCCCACAAGATTTTGAGGACCCTAGTAGGCCGGCCCATTAACTGGTTGCCATGTTTTGGGCCAAATGCCGGCCCATATTTGATCCGGTCCATTAATGGCCTGCCACGTTCCAGGCCTAATAATGGCCCATATGAGATCCAGCCCATTAAAAGCTTACCACGTTCTGGGCCAAAGTACGGCCCAGATAATATCCGGCCCTTTAAGAGGCTTTGGGCTAAATTATGGCCCATATCAGATTCGGCAAGTCAACTGGAAGCTATGCTTTTGGGCCCACTTGCTAAAGGCCCATTTAGTAATTCGGTCTGATATTAGTTTCGGCCTGTTAAGGGTCCGTTTAACATTTTGGCCCTATATTAATTTCGGCATGTTAAAAGCCCGTCATATAGTTGGGCCTAACTACGGCCCGGTTTGCATCCGGCCTGCACGCAGCCAATATCTGATTGGGCCAAACAAGGACCGAGACAATTTTGGCCTGTTAAAGGCCTGTGATTTGGTTCGCACAATCATGGGCCGGGCTCCATTAATTTCGGGTTGCTGCCGGCCCGTGAGCTGTTCGGCACGTTTCAGGCCAAACCTACTTCTCAGCCTCCTAAAAGCCCATTGAGTTTTCTTGCGAAAAGAGGGTCGGGGGTTACCCTGACTATTAAAGGCCTGAATCTACTAGTGGGCCAGTTTACTTTTGGCCTTTTAACGGACCAAGATGACGGGGCCCATGATGATCATACATCGTGATTGCATGACGGCCCGATTATGTACCGTAATTTTACGGTTTGGCCGGTTTACTGCGAAGACAGGATATATATACAGTAAAATAACTGCAGCATCATGAGTACGAAAAAACCTAGACTATACAATAAAGAAATTACGGCATATTACATCCACTGGGCATCAAAGTTGGCCACTATGATAATAAAGCACAAGCAGACAGCAGATTACATACACTGGGCATCAAAGATCACCACGAGTGCAAATAAACACGCCGACAAAATAATATACAAAACCGATAGCACTTCAATAGAGTTCAAGAAAGGTTAGCCCTACTGGGGAGCTGCAGCGCAAGCAGCTGAGCAAGCTGATGAGACTGCGCTTGTTCAACACTTATATCTTCGTCACTCTGAAAGATAAACAAGCAGACAGATGACAGGTTTTGTACATAAAAGTATCAGTGCTGACAATTCATCACATTTCTTACTGACGAATAAAGTGACATAGTTTAAAATTGCATTAACACAATATGGTATTGTTCAGGTCAAGACATGGCAGGAAATGACATTGTGAAGGAGTTGGCAGCTTCACGACACCACTGGATTACATATCAAGAACTCATAAGTATCAATGGTTAGTGTGCTGTCAATTTATCCCATTTCAGATTGGCAAATAAAGAGACGGTTTAAATAATAGTAGAATGATATGACATTGTTCATAGTTAAGACATTGCAGAATATGACATTGTGCTGTAGTGGGTAGGTTCACCACACCACTGGATTACGGATGAAGAACAGAAGCATACATGCAGTGCAAAAGAAGATCACTTGCTCTGTATAGTTTAATTTACATGGTATGAAGAAGGAACTTGGTTGTACAACTGAAAACTTAAATTGAGAAGGACAAACTTTTGTTTATGAACTACATAATAAACTTTAAACATGCAATTTGATGCAAACACCAAAAATAAATAGCTGTTGCAGTCATGCCTAACCAAATATACACAACAAAGTTTGAAGGCTTGAGAAGGACAAACTTACATTATTGGTGAAGACAGGCTCTATAAAGCCCTTGTCCATGCTGATGGGGGGGGGGCAATTCAAGAAGTTTACCACAGAATCTTCTTCATAAGCATTGCCTTTATTCTACATTTTGTTAAGAGTAAATATAGATGTGATAATATACAAAAAAAGATGAAGAATATTGAAGATAAGATGAAGAGTGATGCTACATAACCAAGTAGCTATAAATGTAAGTGCAGCGATACAGGCAAAAGGTACAGCCAAGAGCAATGCACAGCTAAACTTCTTCAGTACCGACCTTATGGTAAGAGTAAATATAGATCTGATGTGTAGAAAATGGAGGGCAAAGGAAAATAAGCTGCAGAGTGATGGTACATGAGCAACTACCTACCAATATAAGTACACTGATAAAGGACAACATGTACTTACAAGAATAATGCAGAGCTAAAAAAATTCATTGGCATTGGATATATTCTACACTAATGTAACCATTCATACGGATCAGATAATTTGGAGCGAACAATTGATAAGCAAGCTATCATGCATAATGCTGTCACATAATGAATCAGGTATGTATACAAGTACAGTGATACAGGGCAACAGGTACTAACAAGAGCAAAGCAGCGGGCAGCATATTTGCGATATCCTGTCGTTCTTTTCAAACCAAAATTCTTCTTCGAGCAGATTTCCTGCAAAAAAGATTCGTAAGGCACATGCGGAAAAGTAGAAGTTCAAATTGTCATGTGATTTCATAGACAGTACCTCATCCTGGGAACGAGACTAGTGCATAACAAGGTTTTTCCATTCAATGTCTTCTAAATTTAGCACAGGAGGCTTCACCGGAAATTCGTTTATAGACTTGCCATCAAAGTATGATTTCCTCAGGTAACACCGATACTGCTGCAATGCTTCCTTGAAATGCACAAGAAAGCTTTGCTCGTCATGACTATCCAGATTGACCCTCGCCTAGTTACAACAATGTAATGTAAATCATTGATGTGTTCAATCAGCAGAAACAAGGAAATAATAACCATGAATAATAGCACTTACACGTAAGTTGCACAGGAAGATGTGAAAATGGTGTTTGTCTTCACTATAATCTTCCCATGATGGGAATATATGCACGTAGTCCCTAACAACATTGAAAGCATTGTCTTTTAAACTGGGAATAAATGGAATGGGGTTCCAATCTGCAGGAATTGGCCGTCTCTGCAGTTGGGATAGGTCTTCGGCCGGTGGACTTGGTGTACTCTTTGCTGGAGTGGGATTTTTCTGTGGTACGGCTGGTGCCATGGCAAATGAAATCGGTATACCTTTTGCTGGAGTGCAGGTCCTGTGTCGTGGGGCTAGTGGTGTGGCCAGTGAAGTATGGGTACAGTCTGCTGGAGTCGGTCCTACGTTTTGTGTCACTAGTTGTACAACCAATATAAGTGGGGTGTTGTCTGATTTCTCCGGCACCACCACGTTTTTCAAGGACTTTGCTGGTGCTCCTTCAGGTTCGGCAATCACCCTCTTCCTTTTTGATGTCTGATGCACAAGAACAACATTTGAGTGGAAAAACATGGTATGATGACAGATGGAATATGTATTGATAATGGATGGGCATGGTATCTCGACATATATGATGTAAACTAAGCAGATGGCAGTGCAACAAAGTAGAAGAAATGCAAGACAACATATGCAAGATACGCGCAATCAATAAAACCTTGCCAAATTAGAACAGGCACCTTGATGGGTGAACAGGACAGGCCATCTGCCTTTGACTCCTCGAGGTTAGAATAGTCATTAGGATCATATTTTGAACAAGAATCAATAGGTGAGGAGCATATGAGTTTCATTGCATCCAGAATGGCACTCAATGCCTTGGTGCCAATTTTTTAAGTCATTGCAGTGTTTAGCTTCAAGAGTGGACTGCTGCTAGTGCGACACAAAGCAGCTACACAGATCATAGTGTAGATATAACGGGGAAAACCGTAAGCATCAGAGTAAAATCAGCAAAGTGGAACTTGCTGGAATATATGTGCTAGTACTGCTGGTACGGCTAGAAAGGCTTCGGATACCAGTTCTCTTCAACTGAAGGTGCGGTACTGTTAATATCAGTGTAACTCTCAAAGGAGACACAGCTCCCGCATTTCCTTGCTATTCTTATAGGATTCAAGTGGGCAGGTCACTACAAATCCTATTCCTATGTTTACAAAATCCTATGAATCAAGGAGGCTCAAAGTGTCCATCACAACCGACCGTATAGACCTCTACACTGCAAATGTCCCTGCTCATCTTCAGTACAAGGAACATACTGTACTACTATCATACTCCCTCCGTTCCAAAATATAAGTCTTGGTAGAGATTTCCACTATGGATCACATACAGATGTATCAGATACATTTTAGAGTGTAGATTCACTCATTTTGCTCCATATGTAGTCCATGGTGGAATCTATACAAAGACTTGTATTTAGGAACGGAGAGAGTACATATTAAAGAAGAATGAAAGAGGAACATGGTAAAGAAGAGCAAGCAGATTTTGGACAATAAAATGTTGGTTGCGCAGTGCCCACACATGATGCACCAGAGTGCATTAAGATGCAACTCCCAGCTATCTCTCGACCATTTCAGGCGGTTGGATGAAGATCCTACATCTCCTAACCCTTATTCTTCCTCGTCTCTGATTCTTCCCATAGAGAACACCGCACGGGCTGCCGGCCGGACCACCGGCCCCCACCGCATGTGTTCCTCCGCCACCCCCACCCCCACCCCGCCCCCACCCCCACCCGTGTTGAGTTTTCTTTGTTCGGTGAGGCCCCACGACCACCCGAGCCCCTTCGTTCGCATCGGCGAACTCCGACGAGCTCTGAAAAATCGACTGACCCAATTTTGAAATATAGTCTACTGTGATTTAACTAGTGTGGAATATAAAAGGGGGAAACCATAAGCATTGGGAGTATAGTGTTGAGCATGCCATGGCGGATCTGAAGGTGCAAGCCGGACAAAGGAAACTTCGCAACCAACACAAGAAATCATACTAAAGCAGTTGCAATCTATTTTCTTGCTGCGATAAATAAGTTGAGCAGATACGAAAGAGTACCGCCTCTGGTGCGGCGCCGTGTATGCATCTGCTGAGAATTTGACAGTGCTGCGGTAGCGATGGCTGTCGGCAGCATGGAAGCAGATCTAGGAGGGTAGACGGTGGCGGCGGGGCGCGGTGGACGAGACGGTCGTAGGAGCAGCGCCGGCAAGGTGGACGAAGCTGGGGATGAAGCGAGAGGATGGGATGCAAGGATCCCGGTCCGAAGCCGTGGATGAGAGAGGTCGATCTCTTGTAATGGACGGCGGCGTCGGGGTATCATCTCCGGCATGGTGGAGGAGGACGACAGTGGATGGGTTGGCGGATGGCGGCGGACGGAGGAGGCTAGGGTGGAGAGGGTGTTTTGGCGCCCACGTAGTACGAATGGGGAAAAGGGAGGTAGAGAGGAAGGGGGGAACCATGTATTCAGGGCGCGCTTGTCTCAAATGCGAGGAAATTTACAAACTTAGCCCTCGTTTCAAATTTCCTACATCACAACAATATTAGTCGGTTGGGGATAGGACGGTAATCTCGCATACACCGAATATTTGCCGACGAGAGTTTGTTTTTGGCGCCCACTGTGTATGAATATGACTTGGGCAGGGAGTCGATTTCGGCCGAGGACACACTGTATTTTGGCGCCCACCGTGTATGAATCCGGGTGAGAGGTGGTTATGTCATGTTTGGGTGAAATTACAAACCTACCCCTATCGAAACCTATAGAAATCCAGCAGATAGGCTTTGCGTGGCAGGGATAGGCAGTAGTAATTTCCATCTCGCAGATTTTGGTTTTGGGCGGTTACTGTGACTTTCCCTGCTTCGTTCAAATTTTGCAGAGTGCACATTTACCGTGCCAACTCAATTCGAATCCCGTTTGTATTCTATTTTTTTCCGGGCGGGATCAATTTTCAATTGGAATTAAATTCTATATACATCATTTTTATATATACTTTCAAAATCACAACAAAGAATTCTGCTCCTTTATATGTATAATATGATTTACAAATACAATGATCTCAAAATTTTAAGGTTGAATTCAAAAAAGTTTAACCAAATTATGTTCTACTAAAATGTATGGATCAGTAATATCTACATATTAAATAACATAGATGCGCGTGAATTCACATGAGTATGCATGTTTGATAGATCAATTTTGGTTCGAGTATGGATTACATGTATCATCATCTCGAATTCAAATATTTTAATCCCTTTTATGTTCACTCCTTTCACGCCCATCTCTCTCACATGCATGCTCCTTCATGTAGCTATCACTCTCTTTTCTCCAGCTCACCCGCACGCTCACTTCATGTTTCTCCTATCCTCGCAAACATGGTATCTCGACATCTCCCTTGAGAAGTGTCACACTCTCCATATCATTATACATTACACGGTTTTTATTATCTCTCACGTCTCTACTGTTCTCTGGTATCACTCGGTACCTAAGCTTTCTTTTTCACCGCCACACACACAGTCTCCACTTGTCTTTCACCTTGTCTTTCTCTCTATGGGATTCTCTCACACACCCTATATGTCTTTAGATATGACTCATACCACTAAAATTACTGTCTCTCTCCTGTAGACACAACATTTTTTGCGATCTCCTTTTCGTCTCCATCCCAGACTAACATTATTCATTTGTTTACCGATCAGACAACCCCCCTCTCTCTCACAGACACACACACACACAACTCCTGCTTCCACTCCCCTTCCCGACTACCGCCTCTCTCTCACACACACAAAACTGTCGCTTTTGCACCCCGACTCGTATTTCCCTCACAAACATTTATCGACTAGCCTCTAGATAGGTTTATACACCCGCATGCTCGTGCTTCCACTATCGCATACATGTGTTTCTCCCGCTCCTTATATCTATGTAGATTTTTCTTTCCTTCTTGAGACACGCCCTCTTGATCGTGCACACACACACTGTCGCCTCATTTTAAGCTGATACCTATCGCACACACACTCTTTGTGTCTTTGTCACACATGCACTCCGTCCTCCTCCACTCTCCCTCTCTCTCACACACACACATGGGCTTTTTGCAACAACTAGCAAGATGCCCATGCGTTGCACAGAACATCAAGATGCATTTGTATGAGTAGTTTATCTTGTGGGGGAAAAGGATGAACGAGGGAAGGCCTTATTTGCAAATGTGGAGAGGGGTGTGGGTATCTTTTTGAAAAATTGCCATAGTTTCCTTCCTATCTGACAGATATAGATCGGACGGCCTATATTGCAGGATGGCAGGCACACGATCATCACCGACAAAGCTTTTTATAAGAGTAGGGACAAAAACAGAGTTGGTGATGATGGTGGGCCTGCCATCCTGCAATGTAGGTCGTCCGATTTATATCTGACGGATAGGAAGGAAAATATGGAAATTCACTACATTTGCAGATAAGGCCTTCCCTCGTTCATCCTTTTCTCCGACAAGATCTTGATGTTCCGTGCAACGCACGGGCATCTTGCTAGTAAGAGTAGAAATTAGACATATACCACTTCTCGAATCTTGAAACCAACAACATTCCTCCCTTATCTCATCAAAACCGCCAAATGAATATATTTTGAGTGAAACATAACATATTTTTAGTGATATACGTATTTCAAAACTAGAATTTTTTCTATCAAATCAGTGAATATGTATTAATCTACTTTGATCGTGTGGCAATGCATTGGCACATTGCTAGTAGTTATTATAATTTTTTGGACACCAGACAAACGGTGGAGTACATATATGAAGAGAAGAGGCGCACGCACGCAGTCAGCCTCTCGCTGTCTCGCACACATGAGTGTTACATAAAGGCGACGTTAACAAATAAACCCTAAAATCCTAGGTGCACGATTGCTGCATTCACGGGTACCGGGTACGTGGTGGAGCACCTTTGTAGGAATAGTCAGCTCGCGTGATAATTTGATCCGTAGGAGTTGATGGTCGGGACCACAGGTGAACGACTTGGAGGCGGTGGCTCGCCAGTTGCCACAGATCGAGTAGCCACATTTAAAATATCATTTTTTAGCGGGGTTAAGAGTTCCAATTTTCAATGGCGCGTTATAAGTAGTAAGTAGTTTTTAGAACGATTGGTATGGAGCGAAAATGGAATTCATAGTACTACGTACCTCCTTGGCGTATGGTTGTATGGGTTTATGTTGCGAGATGTTGAACCTGGTAGTTCTAGGGCAAATACTATGGTTTAGATTTAGATGTTGGTTTCAGTAATGAAAATCGGAAGGGGAAACCCTTCTTTGATTAAAAAAACTACTACCTCCCTTCTGGTTTACTAGTCCCCATCATATTTTGGGTCAAAATTTGTCCACGAATTTTACTTGTAAAATGTGAATGGAAACGAGATTTTGTTATACCCAAACAAAAAAGGACTGGAGGAAGTGATTGCTCTAACACGGACGCGACCTCTCATAGCGCAGGCATTGAACCGGCGCGCCGGCCAAGAGGGCCCCACTCGCTACAGGCCCGGCTGAGCACGGCTCGTCGCCGCGTGCAACCAGCTTAAGACTACCCCACCTGCCTTCATTGAATCCGTGCGTGTGCCGGCAACACATCCTTCCGCGAGCCGGCAGGCATTTTAGAACACAAAAAATGACTAAAATATAATTAATTTACGCATGGTCTTGACTTGTTGTGCTCGCACTGGTAGCAGGAACTAGTAGAGGTTTTTCTTTATTTATAACTCTCCTCACATTTTTTGGCTTTGAAGTGAATCATGGTTGTGGACGTTATGTATGAATGTGCAGATATCTATGAACATGAGTTTGATGTGGAAGTTGAACTTGGAATGTCAGGCTTGCGCGTGAACTATACCATGTCCAATGCTTCGTCTGTTATTGTTTGGAAAGTAGTTGCTGTTATTACATGACCCAAAAAAATATATTTTGTGCCACATCAGTAGATGCACGGACATCACAACAGGCATGCTGACTGGATAAACATGTGAACCTAGCTATTATGAAGGAAATTTTGTATTGACAACGGTTTTAGATAGCAGGAGACGCCTAGCCTGCTCTGCCTCTGCTAGCTTATTTCTGGCTTCTTCCATCTCTTCTTTGGCTTGGGTGAAAAGAGCATCTGATTGCTCTTTTCACTTCTTCAGGAACTCAGCTACATTCTCAAGGGCTGCTGCATGCTTTCTTTCAGTCTTTACTAGAGCCACGAGGACACGAACAGCTGACGACTCCACCTGGTTTGTGTGTAATCTAGCATCATCTGGGAATTTGCACCTTGTGTCTAATCCAGCATCATTAGGGAACTGGCACCTTGTGTGTAATCCAGCGTCATTTTGGAAACATGATCTCGAGGTTGACCATACTTCCCTCCTTGCAGGAACTGCATCCTGACATGAAGTTACTTCTCTTTTAGATCAATACTCAGAGCAACCCAGATCCATTTAGTAGAAGCCAGATAAAAAGAACTCGGAGAAGTGAATTCAAAAGGAAAAAATATATAAAAACGGACTACAAGGTGAGAACACCCACTTCCTATATCAAGATAAAAACGAAAGCATTGGGACGATTAAGACTCTTCTTATTACACATCTAAGAACACCAGGCTTAAGAGAAACAGAAACTACAACATATACACATCGAAGAACACGAGGCTAAACGAAAGTAATTGAAAGGGTGTTACTTACCAAAGCTTGTTTTACAGGTTCGGTGCATCTCCTTTTTAACTTGCCACGCTCCTTGAAGATGTCCCCAATGTCCTGTGTTTGGTCTTCATTGCTACTCTGCATGTTTGCACTCGTGGTTTTAAAATCTCAACATGACAATAAAAATATACTACTAGTAATACTCGCGCATCTTGTGGGCAACATTAAAGCACTCATCTGCCATCTTAGAGCATCTCCAATAGAATCGCAATGCACGGCGCTTTAAAAAAGCGTTTACAGTGCTGAGATCGAGAAGTAGAGAGACTAGAGAGTAGAGGATAGTTCTCAGCATTGATAGATAAAAAATAGATAATTCAACAACTCCTCATTGTCCGACTCCTCCTCGGTGATGTCCTCCTCCGACGTCTGACTGTAGGCCTTAAGATACCAATTGTCGTCGGATTCCCAGGGCGACGCTGATCCTAGCCTCATGTTGAATTGAGCATCCACTTTTCGCCTACGCTTGTCCTCGCGACAGGCGGCTCGCTCCGCCCTCCTCTTATCCCTCTCCGCCCTCCTTTGTGCGTAGAACTCACGCACGTTGATGATGTCCTGCGGGAAGTGTTGGTGCCACAATGCCATGGCTTCCTCGTCCATATCGGCGATGCCGAGACGGTGCTTCTGCCTCCGGTTGTCACGACGATCCTCATCAGTGCTAAGCCGCGGCAGAGGCACGAGCTCCTGCGCCCGCTCCCGCGTCGGCATGTTGGGGAAGTTCAATGTTCTATGAGGCCACCAGAGGCGCCACGCCACTGCGTCGTATGCGCGGGCGGCCTCGTTGGCGGTGTCGAAATTGCCGAGGCCGAGGCACATCCCGCGGAACCGGATCTCAGCGGAGAAGCCGCAGGAGGGGCGCGCGCGGACTCCGCGTTATCCCCAAGTTTCCCGGCAATGCGGTGGCATGGTGGCGCAGCGGCGGCGAGGCGAGAAAGAGCGGGGAGAGAGCGGTGGTGAGGCACAGAGCGGGGAGAGAGTGGTGGCAAGGCACAGAGCGGTGGGAGGGCGTTGGATTTTATAAAGCACGCTGGACGCCGCGCGCCAAAACTTGCGCACGCCCGGACGCTTTTTCCCGCGCGCACGTGATCCTTTCCCGACGTCTCTACTATCTCTACTCTCTTCTCTACTGTTATATTTATTTTATAGTTAATATTTATCTCTACTTCTCTACTATTTACTTTTTTTCTCTATACTTTTTTTTCTCTACTCTTATAAAAACAGAGTAGGTGATGATGGTGTGCCTGCCATTCTGCAATATAGGTCGTCTGATTTATATCTGACGAATAGGAAGGAAACTATGACAATTTTGCAAAAATATACCCGCATCCCTCTCTACATTTGCAAATAAGGCCTTCCCTCGTTCATCCATATCTCCCACAAGATAAACTACTCATATAAATGCATCTGGATGTTCCATGCAATTAACGCACGGGCATCTTGCTAGTCTTATAAAAAACAGAGTTGGTGATGATGGTGTGCCTGCCATCCTGCAATATAGGCCGTCCGATTTATATCTGACAGATAGGAAAGAAACAATGGGAATTTTGCAAAAATATACCCATACCCCTCTCTAGATTTGCAAAAAAGGCCTTCCCTCGTTCATCCTTTTCTCCCACAAGATAAACTACTCATACAAATGCATCTTGATGCGTGCAACGCATGGGCATCTTGCTAGTTCTAAAAAACTTTCCATCATTTGTCATACTATTGGTTGCAGATGAAAAACCTACCCAAGCACAGCGCGATACAGGAGCGAAGCACAATTACAAGCTGATATTCTGTTGGACAATGGAGGCTATAACCAATTACTTTTACGGGAACAATAGCACCAAGGAAATTTGAAGGGTAGGTATGAACAAAATTGGACTGTACATGTGCTGCTAAGTGATTCAATGCACACATTACCAATCGAGGAGGAGAACGATGGTTGTGGCAGCCTCTGTGAGTCATGGTCGGCAACGGGAGTCAGTTCATTGCCCCCGACGGTGGTGCTTCTGCGCTTGGCGTCGGCTTCCAGGAAGCAGATCTGAGACCGTGGAAGACGGTGCCGAGAAGAGGCTCCGTGTACGACGACGACGGTGGACCGACTCCAGTGCAGCGTACGAGGTCGTCGATGAGGCAGATGTGCTGCGGTGGACGAGTGCGCTGATGTAAAGGAGAGGAGCACGAAGGCTGTGGTGCCATGGAGAAGTCTATTTTCCGGTGGGGATAGAAAATGGGGAGTATTTAGGTGTACTACTCTGGGTGTCGGGGTGGGGTTGGCTGGGTAGGGTGAACCTGAAGTTACGAAAAACAGCCCCCTACCAAGCGTCATCCGTAGGCCTGTTCCGAAGGCTATGATGGTAACTTCCAACTGCTCGAATCAGGGTCACAGGAGATTTTTCGGCTGACCTCAAAATTGTGTGACACTGAACTCCCCGTGTGGCGTGTTGAGTGATTCGTCTAAGCAACTAGTGAGTAGTACTAGTAAATGCTACATCTTGAGCTTGCGTTGGTTTCCCTTGAAGAGGAAAGGGTGATGCAGCAATAGTAGCGTAAGTATTTCCCTCAGTTTTTTAGAACCAAGGTATCAATCCAGTAGGAGGCTCCTCAAAAGTACCACGCACCAACACAAACAAACAAAGAACTCGCAACCAACGCAATAAAGGGGTTGTCAATCCCTTCACGGCCACTTGCGAAAGTGACATCTGATAGAGATAGTATGATAAGATAAATATATTTTTGGTATTTTATAATATAGATTGGAAAAGTAAAGATGCAAATAAAAGTAGATTGAAAGCTTATATGATAAAAGATAGACCCGGGGGCCATAGGTTTCACTAGTGGCTTCTCTCAAGATAGCATAAGTATTACGGTGGGTGAACAAATTACTGTCGAGCAATTGATAGAAAAGCGAATAATTATGAGATTATCTAGGCATGATCATGTATATAGGCATCGCATCCGTGACAAGTAGACCGACTCCTGCCTGCATCTACTACTGTTACTCCACACATCGACCGCTATCCAGCATGCATCTAGAGTATTAAGTTCATAAGAATAGAGTAATGCATTAAGAAAGATGACATGATGTAGAGGGATAAACTCATGCAATATGATATAAACCCCATATTTTTATCCTCGATGGCAACAATACAATACGTGCCTTGCTACCCCTATTCTCACTGGGTAAGGACACCGGAAGATTGAACCCAAAGCTAAGCACTTCTCCCAT